>NC_067146.1:14919730-15127230 GCF_903995435.1 Acomys russatus | reverse complement strand
TATGTGGGCAGCACCTATGTGGGCAGCACCTATGTGGGCAGCACCTATGTGGGCAGCACCTATGTGGGCAGCACCTATGTGGGCAGCACCTATGTGGGCCAGAACCTATGTGGGCAGCATCTATGTGGGCAGCACCTATGTGGGCAGCACCTATGTGGGCAGCATCTATGTGGGCACACCTATGTGGGCAGCATCTATGTGGGCAGCATCTATGTGGGCAGCATCTATGTGGGCAGCACCTATGTGGGCAGCACCTATGTGGCAGCACTATGTGGCAGCATCTATGTGGGCAGCACCTATGGTGGCAGCACCTATGTGGCAAGCACCTATGTGGGCAGCACCTATGTGGGCAGCATCTATATGGGCAGCACCTATGTGGGCAGCACCTATGTGGGCAGCAACTATGTGGGCAGCACCTATGTGGGCAGCATCTATGTGGGCATCATCTATGTGGGCAGCACCTATGTGGGCAGCACCAATGTGGGCAGCACCTATGTGGGCAGCACCTATGTGGGCAGCACCTATGTGGGCAGAACCTATGTGGGCAGCACCTATTGGGCAGCACCTATGTGGGCAGCATCTATGTGGGCAGCATCTATGTGGGCAGCACCTATGTGGGCAGCACCTATATGGGCGCACCTATGTGGGGCAGCACCTATGTGGGCAGCATCTATATGGCAGCACCTATGTGGGCCAGCACCTATGTGGGCAGCATCTATGTGGGCACATCTATGTGGGCAAGCACCTATGTGGGCAGCACCTATGTGGGCAGCACCTATGTGGGCAGACCAGGTGTGGGCAGCACCTATGTGGGCAGCACCTATGTGGGCAGCACCTATGTGGGGCAGAACCTATGTGGGCAGCACCTATGTGGGCAGCACCTATGTGGGCAGCACCTATGTGGGCAGCACCTATGTGGGCAGCACCTATGTGGGCAGCATCTATATGGGCAGCACTATGTGGCAGAACCTATGTGGGCAGCATCTATGTGGGCAGCACCTATGTGGGCAGCACCTATGTGGGCAGCACCTATGTGGGCAGCACCTATGTGGGCAGCACCTATGTGGGCAGCACCTATGTGGGCAGAACCTATGTGGGCAGCACCTATGTGGGCAGCACCTATGTGGGCAGCACCTATGTGGGCAGAACCTATGTGGGCAGCACCTATGTGGGCAGCACCTATGTGGGCAGCATCTATGTGGGCAGCACCTATGTGGGCAGCACCTATGTGGGCAGCACCTATGTGGGCAGCACCTATGTGGGCAGCACCTATGTGGGCAGCACCTATGTGGGCAGCACCTATGTGGGCAGCACCTATGTGGGCAGAACCTATGTGGGCAGCATCTATGTGGGCAGCACCTATGTGGGCAGCACCTATGTGGGCAGCATCTATGTGGGCAGCACCTATGTGGGCAGCATCTATGTGGGCAGCATCTATGTGGGCAGCATCTATGTGGGCAGCACCTATGTGGGCAGCACCTATGTGGGCAGCATCTATGTGGGCAGCATCTATGTGGGCAGCACCTATGGTGGCAGCACCTATGTGGGCAGCACCTATGTGGGCAGCACCTATGTGGGCAGCATCTATATGGGCAGCACCTATGTGGGCAGCACCTATGTGGGCAGCACCTATGTGGGCAGCACCTATGTGGGCAGCATCTATGTGGGCAGCATCTATGTGGGCAGCATCTATGTGGGCAGCACCTATGTGGGCAGCACCTATGTGGGCAGCACCTATGTGGGCAGCACCTATGTGGGCAGCACCTATATGGGCAGCACCTATGTGGGCAGCACCTATGTGGGCAGCATCTATGTGGGCAGCATCTATGTGGGCAGCACCTATGTGGGCAGCACCTATGTGGGCAGCACCTATGTGGGCAGCACCTATGTGGGCAGCACCTATGTGGGCAGAACCTATGTGGGCAGCACCTATGTGGGCAGCACCTATGTGGGCAGCACCTATGTGGGCAGCACCTATGTGGGCAGCATCTATGTGGGCAGCACCTATGTGGGCAGCACCTATGTGGGCAGCATCTATGTGGGCAGCATCTATGTGGGCAGCACCTATGTGGGCAGCACCTATGTGGGCAGCACCTATGTGGGCAGCACCTATGTGGGCAGCATCTATATGGGCAGCACCTATGTGGGCAGCACCTATGTGGGCAGCATCTATGTGGGCAGCATCTATGTGGGCAGCATCTATGTGGGCAGCACCTATGTGGGCAGCACCTATGTGGGCAGCACCTATGTGGGCAGCACCTATGTGGGCAGCACCTATGTGGGCAGCACCTATGTGGGCAGAACCTATGTGGGCAGCACCTATGTGGGCAGCACCTATGTGGGCAGCACCTATGTGGGCAGCACCTATGTGGGCAGCACCTATGTGGGCAGCACCTATGTGGGCAGCACCTATGTGGGCAGCATCGATATGTGGGCAGCATCTATATGGGCAGCACCTATGTGTGCACCTATGTGGGCAGCACCTATGTGGGCAGCACCTATGTGGGCAGCACCTATGTGGGCAGCACCTATGTGGGCAGAACCTATGTGGGCAGCACCTATGTGGGCAGCACCTATGTGGGCAGCACCTATGTGGGCAGCACCTATGTGGGCAGAACCTATGTGGGCAGCACCTATGTGGGCAGCACCTATGTGGGCAGCACCTATGTGGGCAGCACCTATGTGGGCAGCACCTATGTGGGCAGCACCTATGTGGGCAGCACCTATGTGGGCAGCATCTATATGGGCAGCACCTATGTGGGCAGAACCTATGTGGGCAGCATCTATGTGGGCAGCACCTATGTGGGCAGCACCTATGTGGGCAGCACCTATGTGGGCAGCACCTATGTGGGCAGCACCTATGTGGGCAGCACCTATGTGGGCAGAACCTATGTGGGCAGCACCTATGTGGGCAGCACCTATGTGGGCAGCACCTATGTGGGCAGCACCTATGTGGGCAGAACCTATGTGGGCAGCACCTATGTGGGCAGCACCTATGTGGGCAGCATCTATGTGGGCAGCACCTATGTGGGCAGCATCTATGTGGGCAGCACCTATGTTGGCAGCACCTATGTGGGCAGCACCTATGTGGGCAGCACCTATGTGGGCAGCACCTATGTGGGCAGCACCTATGTGGGCAGAACCTATGTGGGCAGCACTATGTGGGCAGCACCTATGTGGGCAGCACCTATGTGGGCAACATCTATATGGGCAGCACCTATGTGGGCAGCACCTATGTGGGCAGCACCTATGTGGGCAGCACCTATGTGGGCAGCATCTATGTGGGCAGCACCTATGTGGGCAGCACCTATGTGGGCAGCACCTATGTGGGCAGCATCTATGTGGGCAGCACCTATGTGGGCAGCACCTATGTGGGCAGCACCTATGTGCACTTGAAAACTCCGACAGTCTTTAAATCTAAAATAAAGGCCTTTAATTTATTAGCTACTTATCAGCATGAAACACAAAGAACCCTGAAGTGTGAGACTTTTTTTCAAACAAAATCCATCCTTTACTTCATAACAATGGCACCAATTACTTTCTCCTCTGTACTCACAACATCTCCAGGAAATAATTTTGGGTTCAGAAATCTGGAAACTAGGTGAGACTAGGAAAGCTGAGCTGGCAAATCAAATGATTAACTGTAAGAAAGTTTTATAGGCATTTAAGGCTTCAGAAAGCTTAATTAAAGTTAATGAAGATTTTAATGCAGGAGTGAAAATTAAAGCAGTAGGAAATGTTAGAGGAAAAAAATTACTATTCTAATGGGGAAGAAAAAAAACAAGGATGAACTACAGGGAATTGACGCTAATTATCACTGATTTGGAACTGACTCTGGAAAACGTAGCAAGTGGCTGAAAGAAGCAACAGAAAGAAAATGCGCAGAAATAATGCCAAAAGAGACACACGGGGTGTGAGTACACACTAGAGTTTATGTTCCACTGGGATGTCAGTCCTCCGTAAGGCTTTGTTCACAAAATTGATTCCTTCCTAATAGCGACCACATTATTCTTAGCCCTTCATATGCATTCGGTATCCTACATGCCGTTTGTTTAGAATCTTAAGCATAGTCAGAGTTCCGTCCATCACCCCGTATTGTTAAATTCTGTACCACAAGCACCTCTGTACTCTCATGTCCCACTAGGATGGATATAATACTATCATGTCATGAAATAAAATGAGAAATTATTTCATCCTTTTTTATTGCATATTTATTGTAGACCAGGCTAAGCTCTTGTAAAAGCAATCTGGAACTCGACATGTAGGTGGCATTTTCTCAGATGTCTTATTGTAAATATATATTGCTAATGCATCCTATTTAATGTTGCTATTTTAATTTATTATATAATATCTGAAATGTAAAAGTAACTGGAAACAAAATAGCTGGCACCAAACTAAAGGAGATGTTTAAATTAAAAGGAAGAAGAAGAAGAAGAAGAAGAAGAAGAAGAAGAAGAAGAAGAAGAAGAAGAAAATGTTAAACCATCTACATGTGATTTAAACAATTATTGGGATAGACAAATTTTCAAATAGGACATAGGGCATTAGAACCATTCTCTAGGAAAACTGCACTATTAAATGCTTTAATGAAACCTGCATTGAGGAGGTATGCAGAAGATAAGCTAGCCTTGGCGTTTTCTTTTCTGGGAAACAGATTCTGTGCCTAGCCACTGCATCACAGTTGGTAAGAAAAACTAAATAAATTATTCCAGATAATCTATCATCCACTGGATTCAGGAAATTGCCACTGGAATCTCAGTATTGGCATTCTTTTCTATTGAACGAGGGAGGGCTTATTTATGTATTAGAAAGGAGACTAACAAAGATGGAAAATATCATGAGCCTTTAAAAACTACAGCCTTAGAAATGTGGAGGGTGATAGGAGCATAGAAATTATAGAGAGGGGCTGAGGGGCCACAGTACCTGTGTTCTCTCTGGAGATCAAAATGGTGTGGGATGGGAAAACAGATGTGGCCAAGGCCAGCTTTGACTAAAGTGGAGTGTGTCCTGTGCTGGGTGTGAGAACCCCTGCCCCACCCCATGCCATCCTTTTGGAACTTAGCTGAGAAGAAGACGATAGTAGAGGGGTCACTAAACAGCTGGGGCAGAACGGAGATGCCATATATCTGGATATTATGATGTTTCCCCTCACCGGCAAGCCATGTGATATTCAAAATAAATTTTTTTTTTCTGCATCTCAGTGGTATGAAGATTGTTTTTGAAGGCTACGAGTGCTCACTGGAATGAATTTGTATGCTTCTGTTATCAGCGGCAGTTTAACCTCTGGCAGCAGATTAATGTGTTGACCAGGAACCCAAATGAAAGCGCTTATTCACACAACACAATAGCGTGATTTAGTAATGTGCATGCAGCGATTTATATTTACTGAGTGCTACCGAGGTTTCCGTCGTTTATTCTCTGAGACACATTCATGCGGTTATTACCTCTATTTCACTTTTTTAAGTGAGGAAAATGAGGCACGGTGGGGTTAATGTGGAGTCACACAGAGTGACTCAGGTTATGTCTGTCCACTAAAAACCAGCCTTTTGGAATACAACGACAAAAGGAGCCTGGGAGATTTCTTCATCTTCTATAGTCAGTGGATGATAAGAGAGGAGGGCTCCCTGTTTCTGAGGGATAGGGGAGGGGGAAAGAGGGGATGAGGAGGGAGGGTAGGGCTGGGAGGAGACGAGGCAGAAGGCTACAATCAGGATATAAAGTGGACAAATAAATAAATAAATAAATAAAAGTCAGTGACACTGAAATAACTTCTCATATACAAAGCCTATACTCCTTCAAAAGTTTCAGTTCCACTTTATGAAGATGATAACTACATTACATTATTATGATTTATAAATATAAATTTCTAATTTGCTACTTATTTAGCAGCCAATATGTTTATGATCATTATATTTTAAATCAGGGAGCATGGGTAATAGTTATAGGCTTATATTACTCCCAGTGCCTGTGAATGACAGAAACCCTGGAATTTAGAAGCCATAGTACCATTGCCTAAAGGGAGGGAACATTTACCTAAACTTCATAGTTAAAAACTAGAAATTCTCGCCAGGCACAGTGGCACATGTCTGTAATCCCAGCACTCGGGGAGGCAGAGGCAGGTGGATCTCTGTGATTTCGAGGCCACCCTGATCTACAAAGGGAGTCCAGAACAGTGAAGGTTACACAGAAAGACCTGGTCTTGAAAATTAAAACAAACAAAAAGAAATTCTCTAAAACTTATATGAATGTGTATGTGTATTTCCCGCTGTGTGAGCTGAAAACATACATGGGATTCCTAAATTCAGCTGTTGAACTATCGGATCATCCTGGAAGGTGACACTGGGGGGAGAAGAAGAGGCGGCACCTCCCTGAACTGCTGTGTAGGGTGCCAGAAAGTAAATCAGCTTGCCACCTGTGGGAAAATCTCCTCCACAGTCTTCATTTTTGATCTGCTATCCCTGAAGCTAGGAACTAGATGCAATTATGTGAAGAAGGACTAATGCCAGTGTGTGTGTGTGTGTGTGTGTGTGTGTGTGTGTGTGCGCGCGCGCGCGCGTGCACGTGCATGCATGTGTTTTAAGAATAACAACTGGAAGCCAAAATTCACCAGACTGCTGCGAAAGGATTTAGTATAACTAAAGCACGTGATTTTTGCAAGGAGAATAATGTGAAAAAAATAAATAAGCAAGGAGAAGCGGGCGGAAAACGTAGGCTAGAATCTGCTGAGTGAGGCTGACGGCATAATGTGTGCTGAGAATACAGTTTTCGAGGGCAGTCCAAGCACCACAGGCTGAGTTATGGCGTACAAAGGAGCAGAAGGCAGTTCCAAGCCAGAAACTAAATGTAGTGAGCTTGGAAGCCACAGATGATGAGGGCAAGCTCCTCCTGGAACCAAAGACAGTGATCTGACCTCAGACTTGAGGGGGGAAGTAATGTGAATTACAAATGAGGTGAGGCAGTGACTACAACCACCAAGTAGACCACATAAGCAGGGGGAAAAATCCAAATGTCAGTCCATGAGGAACTTAACAGCGTGCCTAACCCAAGGTCTTTGTGGATGACTTCCTAGGCACACAGGTCGCTGTTTGCCTGGTCTCACAGTCTACTTGGGCTTTCTGACCTAAACCAACATGAACCCTACTGTGCACGAAGGCTGCTCTCTATGTCATCTGGGGCGGTCGTGTCAGTTCACTCAGGAAGAACTATGGAAAAAATACATCTTCTAAGATACTGAAAGGAAGGAGCACCAACAATTCCCTAAGGGAGGCTCTTTGGAAAAGTCTTCTTTCACCTCCAGAATAGTGAGCTAGAAATATAAGGAGGTTCTTTGCACCGTATTCCATATATATACATATATATATACATATACATATATATAACTATACTTATAATAAAAAACCCTAACACCCTAACCCTAACCCTAACCCTAACCCTAACCCTAACCCTAACCTAACCCTAACCCTAACCCTAACCCTAAACCCTAAACCCTAACCCTAACCTAACCCTAACCTAACCTAACCCCAACCCCTAACCCCCTAACCCACCCTAACCCAACCACCCAACCCCCCAACCAACCCTAAACCCTAACCCTAACCCTAACCTAAACCTAACCCTACCCTAACCCTAAACCTAACCTAACCCTAAACCTAACCCTAACCCTAACCCTAACCCTAACCCTAACCCTGAGTATCATCTGTCTGCTCTGTTTGTAATATTTTTGTTTAATATAAGAAGACTTAAAACACTATTATGTAGCTGAATATTGTCCTTCCTGACTTTTGTTTTTGGTGTCAGGCTTTGAAAGATAGAATCTCTGCCTTCACCACAGACAGTAAATACACTGAGGTCTTCGCAGTTACAAAGGTTAGGATCACCAGAATTAGCCATCCCTGATGCTCACTGTGAGCGCATGCTCTAATTTGTCTCCACTCTCCTCATATATAATCTGACTCATGCCATAGATTATTTATTATAATGTATGATTAATAATGACACATGCCTCATAGACCTGTTAGGAGTAAATGAAACAATTCACTTAAAATGCACAACATAATAACTACCATATCATATAAATATTTAATAAATCCAAGATTAAACAAAAACACTCTAGTACATGCAAACATTATTCTGGAGATTATGACAAGAATTAAACTAAATTTAGTTTTTTCACGTTGTGCCAACACCACATTTTTGAAAAGCATACATTGTATCCCATTAATTTGAAATATCACCTCCATTACATACTAAATCCTTACAGGTGTTTGGATAGGTTTCTTGCATTTTTATTGAAAGCTATTGGTCTGCAGGGTTCGATATAACATTGCTGCTATATTAAAATCAGTATGGCTGAATAATGTTTTGATTACAGGTGGCACAATTATCTCCCCATAATTATTCTTTTTTTCAGAAAATATTATTGACTAAGCAGGCTGCCAAAAGTCATGGTTAAAGCCCCAAGAGAGAATTAACAAAGGTATATGAAAATGCCATTTCCTTTTAAGAGCATGCCAAGTGTCATTTTCAGGAAGATTCCAAGGTGAACTTTTCAGAACCAAATTCACCCCTAGTCACTTCCAAGGTTTGGATAAGTGAAATATAAAAATACAAGGAAGAGTATAAATATCAGTACAACTTAACCACCACCACCACCACCACAACAACAACAACAAAATAATGTTTAAATGCATTGGTATAAAGTATCCAAAGACCATATGGGAGAGCAGAGTAAATCTCCTAACTCACTCTGTAATCCCAGCTGTGGATAACATCAGTCTCAGAGAGCTGGCCCCCAATCCAAACAAACCCTGCCTCATTAGTAACCACAGGGCCTAAGAGACCAAACATCTACAGTCTAAGGAGGGACCTACCTGCCAGTGCTTCCTACAGTGTCTGTCCAGAGTAGAAGGCTCTTCATCATCCTTGGCTTTTCCTCTTTCTCTCCCTTCCCCTCTCCCTCTTTTTCCCCTTACCACTTGATTACAGCACAGGGCGGATCCCAACCTCACCAGCCAGTCCAGGTTGGACTGAAGGAAAACACACCCTTAATCTCCAAAGCAATCCTGAGTAAGTAAGAACAGTTCTGGGGTGTCATCATTCCTGATTTAACTACAGAGCAAACAATAGAGCAGCACGCTACTGCCTCTAAAGAGACACTCACAGACCAAGACACTGCGACGGACATTGCAGCAGTGAAGCCTGCACGCACAGCCATTGATTGTTACTCACAGGGCTTTTAATCTGTACCACTCAGCTGGTCAGCCACCCTTCCTTCTAATGACTAGGAAGAAATAGAAAGAAGCCAATAGAAACTCTTCAGCAGATTGTTTTAAGTCATTAGATGTAGTTCTTTTTAGAAAGAATGACCTTTTAATTTTTAGGAAATGCAATCTTTGTAAACATGAACAGTATAAACGTCAGTTGAACTTAACAACAAAAAAAGTTCAAGGTTGAAATGCATTTGTGTAAATTACTAAAGACCACATTGGAGAACACTAAGTCTCCTGACTCACTATTTCTAATTGGAAAACATGAAATTTATTTAAAAAATTAAAATGTGCTATAAATCTTGTTTATATAGGATAAATTAGATTGGTATCCTTTAACATGTGTCAAATTCAATACTTGATGTTTTGCTAAGTTCCTGATTCAATTCTCCACCTATGTTCAAGCTTATCAACACAATAGTAAAAACTGGGTTTTTATATTCAGATCCCTGGTGGCTCAGGCCTCTAATCCAAGCACTCAGGAGGCAGAGAAAGGCAGCTGGTCTCTTTGAGTTGGAGGCCAGCCTGGTCTGAATAGGTAGGTCTAGACAGCCAGAACTACATAGTAAACCCTGTCTCGAAAAATTTAAAATAACTAAATGGAATTTAATCTTCTAAAATATACAGTATTAATGATACTCCAACATTACAGGGAGTTTGGGATGATTGTTCAGGCAGCAAACTGTCTCTGTCATCTTCTCATTTTGGAAGTTACTAATCTGCACTTCCTGTCTACTCAGGTAATTAATTTTATTCCTTCTCAAGTCTGTGATGGAGTTGAAGACTAGATAGCTTAGTTTTACAATTAAGCTTTGTTGTTTAGGAGTTGAGGTTTTTTTTTTTTAGATCTAGATAGATGTTTCAAGCTGATAATGACGAGATGCGATAGATATTGATTTACATTCAGAATTTTAGATGTACCAAGATAGGAAAGATGTTTTCTTCAAGACTGCTAAACACAAATAGACAAAACACTATCAATGTAACATTTATATAATCTCTGATTGTTTTGTGGTTCTTCCTGTTGTAGGTAGTTTATTGTGTGTGTGTGTGTGTGTGTGTGTATATATATATATATATATATATATATATATATATATATATATTATAAATTTATATGTAAAAAAGAAAATTTAAAAATGAAAAATGATAATTGGTTTAATGGCTTATCTTATATTTATTAAATGCTTTAAATGGAGAATATCTACTTCTCCTGCATACTAACTAAGCTGTTGTAACTGACCTATGACTTTAGATTATAAGATAAGTTATGATTAGCTTAGAAAGGGCATTATCATTAGCCTCTAAAACGCCAGTTCATCTATCTGTTCTACCTGGTTCTTACTTCATAATGAACAACTCAGAAATTGCTAAATTCCTCCAAATTCACATTTTGTTACAGATCCTTAGGGGGCATTATTTTCAATTTTGCCAAGGACTGAGGGAGAAAGCTTCGTGTGATCTAATGATTGAACTGTTGTTTAGTAAGTTGTGTAGAAGCCAGGATGGCAACTTTCTAAGTCCCAGGAAAATGAAAGATGTAACCATAACAAAGATTCTAGAATGTGGAGAAAATTTAGGAGAATGATTGGATAATTAGAAAGCAATTTCCCTTTTTCTCATACAAGTAATTCAGTTAACCAAAATATAGGAGGAAAACTCTAAACAAATCAATAGGAAATCCTCATGACGACAAATTTCTTAGGGATTCATAAAATGGTTCTACTAAAAAAATAGTAAAAGGAGATTGTGTATTAAATATAAGGAATCTACAGTCATGAGTCAGTTATACAGCTTAAGTGATATACACGAGGAGAAGATACTCTCTATTTAAGGAATTTCATAAATATAAGAAAATCCATTAAAACAAGTATCATTTTTATCATCATAAATGTTATTAGTGGAACGGTTAAGGAATGAGGTGTGGATCTTCATTCTCGTCTGGGGAAGAGAGAAAATAACCAGTTCATTCCCGAAGCTAAAGTCACACAGCAAATCAGGTGAGGGTACCTTAAAAGGCATTTTCTCTATAAATGAGTGAGTGAAAGACTTTCACCTGTGGATGGTCATGCATCCAACTCTGCCTCAAGTAAGCCTGGCTTTGCTCTGCTTTTGCTGAATTATTGATCCGTATCCTTTTCATGTTAAATTTGCCTTTATTAGGATACTGACTAATGAGGTCATCCTTAACCTACATCACACTAAGAGGGCTCTTTAACATACTTCATGTGAAGAGCATACTAAGAGGGTTGAGCAATTTTAGATGGCCTATCTATGCAGAATATAAGTAGTGCTGCAAAAGTAGAGGGGAGCATATGTTTTCATTTTCAAAACTGGGAGGAAGGAATTTTTGCTACAACTAGAATAAAAAATAAACTTATAAATCTAAAGAAAGTATTATAACTTTTTTCTTATTTGAGAGAAGAGGAAGCAACTCAACACCCATTTTTCAAGATTCAGGTGAAAACTTTAACTCCTTCTTCATGAGTGTTACTGCATGAACCCTCCATGCCATGGGGTTTCTGTAAGTAAGTTAGAAATGAATTTTAACAGGATTTCAAATTCTAAAATTCAAAAATGTCATAAACAAGATGGAGGCACAAACTGTCACATGGTGTGACATAAGTTGCCGGTTTCAAACAATGCTGAGGAATGACTACTAATGTGTGGCTCTTTTAAGTTTTCTCATCAAATCTAATAAGGCATGTTGATCAAAGCCACATATGATGCTTGACAGTGGCAGACACTGTGATGACAAAGTCAGAACCAAAGTGACCTCATTAGATTTGAAGAAAAATATGCCAGGCTTAGTATTATAATTTCATGGTGGAAACTAGTGTCATAGATAGAACTTTATTTTCCAGACCCCAGTTGCAAAAACAGAAGATGTTAGTTTATATAGTAACACATATGAAACTGAAATACAAGTCTTGCTGATTAAATTGTAATATGGCAAATTGTCCACAGAAGCATTCTTATCAACTATATGAGGTCAAAACACCAACAGGTCGACTCTCCTTCACCCATACATGTGTCGTCCTATCAGCCTCACTGTAAACAGCACAGTAACAAACTGGAGATAATATACAAAATAAATAGATAAGTGAATTATAATAATTATTTCCAAAAAGAGTTTTTAAAACAACAACAAAAATAATCATGTTTGAAAAATAAAAAATATTCAACACAGTTGTCAAATCTCTTCTTGGAATGAGAGAAGACATGAAGTCTGTCTTCTCCAATTACTCACATGGCTGTTTGAAAATTATTAAAGTACTTTCATAAGATTCTGCATTATGCTTCTTTGAGAAAATTAAATAATGTTGCCAATGTGTCTCCATATTGCCTTTGACACAAAACACCAAGAATAAGAATTTCTAAGTACATCTGCTTCAAGTCTTCCTATGACCTACTTATATGACCTAATAGTAGCAACAATGATGGTTCAGACAAAACCAATTACTAGGTGCAAAGCACTTTCTTTTCTAAGCACTTTCCACATTTTAATTCAATTAATTTTCAAAACTTGAAACACTTGTATTACTGCTGTTGTTCTCACTTTAGATTTAAGTTAACTGAAACAGGGAGATTTAGCCAAGTCTACATGGTACTAAGCACAAATTTTCATCTTTCTGGGATGAATTCTGAATGGTATTATGTCTGGTGATATCTGTCTTCAGGTGGAAAGATTTCTTATTTGGTAGCACACGTTGTAAGGAAGAGCTTAACTGTAGTGCCAATAAAAATTGTTTTCAAATTTTATAGCTCCCCAAAACATATCTTGAAGTTGATTGTGTGTGTGTGTGTGTGTAGGTGTGTGTACGTGCATGTGTGTGTGTGTGTGTGTGTGTGTGTGTGTGTGTGTGTGTGTGTGTTTTCCCTCCATATCTTAGAAGGAAGAAGATATCTGTGTCAATTGTTCAGGAACAATAAAAACAGAAAATACATTTTTTGGAATAGATGAGAGCAAAATTCCATAAAGTCTCTACAGTGCAAAAATCATAGCTTTGGGGAAAGAGCTTAAGAGTCTGATATAAGTTCATTTTAAGACCACAAATAGATACCTATAGACATGGATGTTGTGTGCAGGTGCTAACTAAACTACAGATATGGACACCAGACCCTGCTGGGATGCTTTGTAGTATAACACCTGTGTCTGTCTGTGTGAGCCAAGGGTGTGCTGGGAGACAACACCCAAGAAAGAAAAGAATTCAGCACAGCAAAGATCAGAAGGAACAGTGTGTGGCCACAAGAAGCAGCAAGTACAAACAGTCGGGCTGTCGCCTTCATCGTCACCTGCTGCTGGAATCAGAGTCACACTATAGATACACTGGGTAGTTCTCCACCCAAGCACACTTGTAGAATTAAGAGAAAATGCTAAAGGGGACTTAGAGGATATACAGAGGTGTCTAAAAATGTGCCCCTTTAAGGTACATGTTATGATCAGGGTTTTAGGTAATTATATGATACCACCTGAAAATGTGCCCTATTCTAAAAAAGAGAAATTATGAAAACAAACATGGCAAGAAAAGTCATGGGTGGCCACTCTCCTACTGTCTTTGCTGAAACGAAAAGGAGCCTGGGGTATTATGCAGATTGCTTTATTTCTTTTCAATTATCAAGTTCATGTTTGAAATTTTGTCATGCTAGATCCTGAGTTTTAAATAGCTATTTTTATTAGTTGCTAGTTTGTGTATATCCCTCTAAACATGCTAGTCTGAACTGGAAGATTCAGACATATGTCTTGACATGAAACTTTAAGTATACAATACCCAGAAGGAGGAGACTATGACCTCTAAGAGACTTTCCAACTCAGAATCTTTGGCTTACCAGGCACTCTGGGAAAGTATTCTTTGTTATTAATATTTCCCCTAATCTTAGCTGGCATTCTATTAGCCTTCCTCACTGGGGCAGCAATGTGAGCCCAGAACTTAAATATAGCAGTGCACACCTTTGTCCTCCACTCCATTAGATGATTCAGTGAGACGCAGACTGCACGAGAGTTGCACATCACTTCTACCTAACACAATCACCGCAGTCCAGCAGCTTCTCATTCGCACTCTGCCCAGCAGCCCTGTGACCCATATCGTTTATTTTCCTTCTTTCTTCCTGCTGCAGATTTGGAAAAGTCCATGCCTCTGCTGTCCTTCCCTGCTTGCCAGATATCCCCAAATCCCCAAGTAACAACAGAGTGGATTTACAGCTGTCAGAATCTGGAGGACCAAGAGCTAAAATGGGCATTGTGTTTTTCCTGGTTAAAATCATCACTTAAATGCAGGTGATTCCAGTTCTGTGGTTTATCTGAGAACTGTTCTTCCTCATGTGAGGCAGTGTTGTCTTCCTGATGCAGGTATTTGCATCCCTGCCTTGTATCTGTAAAATTGCTCACTACGTTTTTAATTAAACTCTAGACATCTCAGTAACTCCAGGACCATGATAGTTACTACGTTCAGTTATACCAGTCGATGTCGCAAACTGGCTTTAGGAAACTTTCCACCCACTATATAAGATACTAGAGAAACAATTTTCTGGCTTCTAAGAACCCACACATTCAAAAAAAAAATATAAAAGAATGTGATTTAATATAATTATAGTAATAAAAGAAACTGCAATTGGCTAAATGGAAAAATAGCATTTGTTTATTGTAAGCTGCTATGGCAACGAGAGAAGCTGTTAGAGATCCAGCCAGATTCTGAGGAGAACATCACCTAACAACCGCCATTTGTTTGTAAAGAGCTAACAGAAAAGGCGGCATGAGGGGAAATCATGGACTAGGTGGTAAAAGACTGTTCACAGCTTCTTCTTCCTGTCAGTACCCTGTATCTGCAGACAGCAAGGCACCCCAGGAGCCTCTGCCTCTACACTTCTGCCACTCTACCAGTTACCTTGCTCTGAGGAGGAAGACATCTCAGACTCTGTTCCACCCTTCCATACTCCCCCTGCCCTGCCAGCACCGAGTCCAGAAATAAGGAGTCTCCAGTCTCCTCTACCCTGACAGCGTACAGTGCGGACAGGGAAGGGGGTCTCTGGACCGTCTGCTTCTAGGACGCACTTTCACCACTCGTCCAACACACTCACTCGAACAAGATAGGTCTCTGGACCGCTGAGGCATGAGTCGAATTCCTTACCGTGTGTGCAGTCCTGCTGGTGAAGCCGGAGAAGCATGCCCCACCGCGAAAACCAACACAGACTTCTCCCGCTGGGTGTGCTCCCTGACCAGGGAAGACGGATGAAGATGGATGAGGTGATCCAGCTAACCCTGCCACGCACGCTTGTGCTACTCACGTGCCCACGCTTCTGATGTAGATTCCAAACTTGGCAACACACTCCCACAATTCCTGGCAAACCCAGGCTCAGATCAGAGGGCACACCATACTGCCTCCCCTGTTGAAACCCACCACCATACTAAATTGACCCTCCCTACAGGGCTGAGAACCCCCTCAACTGCTCTTTATCAACACAATCCATACCTCTCTACAGTTGGGTGTTAAGCAACACCGATCCAAGCCACGTCTCACCAAGCAGACGGAATCTAAGCATTGAACCAATGCTCATTCAACTCAGCTGTAGCATGTCTAACAAATTAACTCCATAGGGGAAAGTCCCAATACACAAGCACTAACAACATGAAAGTCCAAGCAAAATGTCTCTACTCAAAGTTATCGATCCCACAGTAATGGCAACCAACAATGGTAGTTCAGATGAAGTGAATGAAATACAAACAAACAATAGAGACTTTTAAAAGGTTAATGAAACAAAGAATTGGTTCTTTGAGAAATAAACAATATTCACAAATATTTGGGTAAATCTACCTAAAGAAAGAAAAGAGAAGGCCCAGATTGATAGGATCAGAGATGAAAATGGAGATGGTACAACAGATATCGATGAAATCCAGATTATAAGGACACACTTGAATAGCTAATATACTACAAAATTTGAAAACCTAAAAGAAATGGATAAATCTATGAATGCATAAGATCTAGAAAGGTTAAAATAAGAACAGATAAAAAATTGAAACAGATACAGCAGAAACAAAGAGACTGAAACAACACTTCAAAAATAAAACATGCAACTACAGCAACAACAAAAGTTAGGTAGATTTACCACTAGAATCTGGTTATCAGAAGATTTTATACAGCAAAGAAAGAGGGAATGTGTCTGAATTCTTTTATGAAGCCAGCACCTCACTGACAGCTAAACAAGATAATGACTCATGCACACACAAAAAGAAAATTATAGATCAATTTTTCTGATAAACATTGACAGAAAACTTCTCAGTAAAATAGCTGTAACCTGAATTAAAAAAAAAAAAACATAAAAAAATCTGTAACCTGAATTTAAAAAAAAAAAACATAAAAAATGTCATCCACTTGATTCCAGAGATGCAGGGATTTTTCAACATAGACAAATCAATAAATGTAATTTGCCACATAAATGGACTCAAAGATAGAAATCACATGATCATCTCAGTAGATGCCTTTGACAAATGCAACATTCCTTCATGATATAGGTCCTAGATTGACTAGGGATAAGGAGAACATACTGCATCATATTAAAAGCTATGTGCAACATGCTTTTAGCCAACATCGTACTAAACAGAAAAATCAAATTATTTTTACTAAAGTCAAGAAAAAGAGGATGACAAGCCTCTTCATTTCGTTTCTGCATTGAACCACTTAGTAACACAAAATAGATAAGAGACCCTAAAGACTCACTAGACGGTTGCTTCAGCTTTTGAACACTTTCATAAGAGTTGTAGCACATAAATTTAACACACAGAAATCTGTTACCTTCCAATATACCAGTGACAAACAGAAAGAAATTGTTAAAACAATCTCATTCATAGTAGTCTTGAAAAAAGTTCTATGGATTACACATAACCAAGGAGGCAAAATATATGTACAATAAAAATTCAAAACACTGAATAAAGAAGTATAGGAAGACACTATAAAATGGGAAAGCCTCCCATGCTCATGAATTTGCACAATTATTATTGTAAAAAATGGCCATCCTACCAAAAGCAATCTGCAGATATAACACATCTCAGTCTAAACAGAAACCCCATTCTTCATAGAAATAGGAAAACAAAACAAATCAAAGTTCGCTTTGAAACATTATCTACATGGTGCCTGCAGCTTTAAAAGCACAAAAGGTGCAAGGTTGAGTAAACCAGGAAGAGCAGCTGAGACCAGGCACTGCATTACAGAAGTGGAGTCCCTGCCAAGGGGCCCTGAAAGGCCATGGCATCATGCTGTGAAAGTGAAGCCTCAGTTCCAGTGGAGACCACGGTTCCAGGACCAGAGAACATCTGCCAAGGAAACTACAGATGTGTGGATGTGTGGTGGAGCCATTTTCAGGCCTGGAAGCTATGTTTGCTGCGGGTAGCAGAGCCAGAAAGGAGAGTGGACGCCTGTGTCCTTTGAGCCCTGCTAACTGTGTTACAGGCTCCGGATGCTGCATGTGGAATCCCAGGACTTGGTATTACTCTGCCTGATTTCCGGTTGCTTTGACGTGTGGATGTTTTCTTCCCCAATTCGCCTCTTTCAGCATAAGACTATAAAATAATCTGTGCCATCGTTGTCTTTTGAAAGTAAATGTTTTTCTTTGTACAGGCACTCACAGTCAGCAGACTGGGATTTTTTTTTTAACACATTAGAACTTTTAAACACTTTGGGAACTTAAAAGTAGATTGCATTTTTATTATGAGATAAATATGAAACTCTGGGCACAAAGAGCAACAGCACAAGGCTTACAATAACATGTTTGAGAACAAACTGGTAAGAGGTGAAGCTGTAACGCGTAGTTTTCAATTACACAATGAGGAATTGTTTTGATTAGGTTGGTCAATGGCCGTGCCATTGAGGAATTGGTATTACCATTTGAACCGATGTGACTCAGCCTACAAGCGGGTGGCACCATTCACTGGATTTGAGTCCTAGACTTGCTTTTTTAAAATGGAAGCATAAGCTGAGCTTGAGTAAACATGCATTACTATATCTTCTAGGCTCTTGGCTGCAGGTAAAACCAGCTGTTTCAAGCCCTTGTCTGAGTTCACCACTGCATGGAGCTGTAACTTGGAACTGTGAGCTGAATAAACCCTTTTCCTTCAAGTTGCCTTTCTCTGGTGTCATTTGGTTGCTTGTTGTTTGCCTTATCACAGGGACTGGAGAAAGGATGTAAGATTCATGGGGTAGAGAAGGAAAGCAGGAGAGCTGTAGAGACTGCATAAAGCAGTGCTGTGCGGGGCTGAGGGAGGCCGGGGAGGGAAGGCGTTGTTTTTATGTATTTATTTTTAATTTTTTTTTTTTTATTAATTTATTCTTGTTACATCTCAATGTTTATCCCATCCCTTGTATCCTCCCATTCCTCTCCCCCCCCATTTTCCCATTACTCCCCTCCCCTATGACTGTTCCTGAGGGGGATTATGTCCCCCTATATATTCTCATAGGGTATCAAGTCTCTTCTTGGCTACTTGCTGTCCTTCCTCTGAGTGCCACCAGGTCTCCCCCTCCAGGGGACATGGTCAAATGTGAGGCACCAGAGTACGTGAGAAAGTCGTATCACACTCTCCACTCAACTGTGGAGAATGTTCTGACCATTGGCTAGATCTGGGTAGGGGTTTAAAGTTTACCGCCTGTATTGTCCTTGGCTGGTGCCTTAGTTTGAGCAGGAGCCCTGGGCCCAAATCTGCCTATCATATTGTTCTACTTGTAGATTTCTAGGACCCTCTGGATCCTTTTATTTTGCTGTTCTCCCATGCGTCTCTCATTTAGAGTCCCAATAGGATGCCTTCCCCTCTGTCCCAGTTTCCTGGTAAGTGAAGGCTTTCGTGGGACATGCCCCTTGGGCTAGCATGCAGATATAAGTGAGTATATGCCATCTGATTCTTTCTGCTTCTGGGTTAACTCACTCATTATGATCATTTCTAGCTCAATCCATTTATCCACAAATTTCGGGAATTCCTTGTTTTTAATAGCTGAGTAGTATTCCATGGTGTATATGTACCATGTTACAGCCCCATCATGGCCACCTCTGGCTACCTCATACATGCCGATAATGGCCACCTCCCTCCTCTCCTCCCAGTCCCTTCCTCCTACCTTCTTCCCCTGTTCCCCCCTCCTCCTGTCCTCAGAGCTGCCTTGTAGGCCTCAGTGAATGGGGAAGGAAGGGATTGATAAACAAATAAAATAGCTACCAAAAAGCAATGTGGAAACACACTACTTTTAAGTCTATTCAAAATAAGTAAACATTTTTAAATAGTTATAAAAGAAATATGTCTGACATAGCTTCATAAGTCTGCTTCTCGAAGTCATTCATATATATATATATATATATATATATATATATATATATATATATATATATATATATATATATATATATATGTTCCCAGATCCATAGACATTATTGGTCAGGGAAGTCCCAGAGCCTCTCAAACAATTTAGGCTTCTGAAAGGCACTCACTATGTAAGATGTCAGAGACATAAAATACCTTTAGTGTTACCCAGCTGTTAATCTTGCAAACTAAAATACCAAATTTCCAGGCAAGTTGTGCCAACTATTGCAATAGTGGCATAACTGTTATAGGATATCAAACTATTCTTCATTGTATTTGAGTCCTGCTGAGTAATAGGGGGTGCAAACACCTTTGAAAGCAGTCAAGTATTAGCTATCTCAAAAACCTGTAGCTGGGGAGGTCAGAAACATGAAGAGGAAACTGACTAAAATTGTAGAGCTAAGTTGACATGGCACAAGCTACAGTCTAAACAGTTATGTTTACATACATAGAAACATCCTGCTGTCTTCTGAGCAGAAGCTTCTCTTCGCAGCTGAACTGCTGAGTGAAGAAACTCTGGCTGCTCGAGGTACTTAGAAAAAACAATGGTTGAGTTCTCTGTAGTAAGTAAGACATACCACCCTCTCTAAGGGTCAGGGAACTCTGCAGAACAAGGGATGCAAAACTCTTAGGATGTAGAGGACGTGGAGAGGAGGGTTGTAGAATGCTATCTTCAGGGGTTTTCACGGCCATCTGAAACAAGGTCTCACAAAAGTAGTGGTTGCCTGCACTGGACATGTGTCATGCTGAGCTTTTCGACAGACAGTTACGGATCTGAAAGACGTTCGTAGGGCCCGACTCTACTTGCTGAACTAGTGGCCAAGGGCCAATGACGGATTTTATTGGAGGGGAAGTCAGGGCCTTCAGCTGTGTGAAAATGGATAGTTCTAAAGCTGACAGTAATAGTTAAAACCAGCCTATCATAAAACAAAACAAGGCGTGAGTGTAGGAAGGGAACTTGTGTAGAGGAGGGGAGGGCGGCAAAAGAGGGAAAGAGATAGAAACCAGAATGGAGGTAAGATTCAACTGACTGCATTATGTACACATATGAAACTTGAATTGTAGGCCATCACTCATATTAGAAACATTAATCTTAATTTAGAAATAGCCTTGTCTGTGTCTCTGAAGATCATTAATGGGAATTAAGCCTCCCGCTGACAGGTTTGCACACACATGTCATCCTAGCACTGCTGAGGCAGAGGGTGGAGGCAGGGAAATCCAGGGTAAATGTGTGGTGCCCTACAGGCTTCCCACTGCCCTACCTCCTCCTGTCTTTCTAAATTTTATTCACTTAATCTTCCCCATTTAATTCAACAAATGTTTTTGCTTTCTCCAACATCTGTGCTAGAACTAGAATTTTAAGAGATAAGTAAGCATGTTTCCTCCCCACTGGGGTCTTATAGTCTGCCAGCACATGTCTAATTATTTCAATATTTCATTTTTATTCCACTAAAATGATCACATAAAATGTAGCTGCTGCAGAAAAATCCATCCCAAATGGATATTTCATATATTATTCTACTTGAAAGCACAAACTCTTCAAGAGTAAAATCTTGATTTTCCTTGGATACAAAGTTCTAAATGAGGAGACAAGAAAATCAACACAGAATTTAAGGCACAGAAAACTCCACAGGGACCTCACAGGGATCAAGTCGCTTACTAAGGGAACGACTGATACCCAGACAGGGAAGGAGCCTTTCTCAGCAGACATGGCTGCTGCATCCCTGCATTGCCAGGCGGTCAGGTAGAAACTGGGATTGCAGTGATGAATAGCACCCACATTTCTCTGATGTAATTAACAAATAATTAAATTATAATTACAGTAATTGAGGACAGAGAAGTAGAATATCTTTAGAGAGTACAAAATAGGGTTATGAAACCCAATCTGCACATTCAAAGGCTATGTCTCTCCCAGGATCTCATTGAAGATGGGACTTAGTGAATAACAATGGGGTTGTCAGTGGAATTGACTGAGGTTTTCTAAGCCATGAGAAGCATATGTTTTGGGATGGCAAGCTCCCAACTAGTGTTTTGTCACCATGTACTGACAAGAAGACTGCTAATAGAAAATTACCTACTTAGCTATAGGTTTGCCTCTGGTTTGGCTATCTAGTCAGCTCATCACTGACTCACAATTTACATATTTATGAATAAAATATACTATATTCCCTTTAATTAAGAAGTGCTTGCTGTCACATGTTGTAGTTCTTAAATAATCAGGACTTGCTTTTTAAGTGTTATGTACCTTTAATGCCTTTTATATCTCAGATTGGTAAATCATTTTGTTTCACAACTGATAATATAAACATGAAGAGAGCACAGCATATTAGCATGTGTTAAGTGCATGAACATTTTTGTAATATTTTCATCTTGTCTCTCATTGCCATATGATGCAATTGTTAAATCAGGCAAAGGAAGAGTTTTTATTTATAACTTTTATATTTATATTATATTTATCCTAGATATCATAACATACACACTTTGTTATAGCCTGTCTCATCCTCTTAGAAGGATGCCAGAATAACTAATTTTGCATTGTTTTCCTAGAAATATTTGTTGGCCCCAGCTTTTAAGCACTATTTAGGTAACATTCCTGATAAGAAATAATGTACTCCTCAGTATTAACACACACACACCAATTGAGGCAGGGGAGTTACACTATCATTTTTTGAACTTTCTATGATACAGCTGCCTAACAAACAAAATACCAAAGTATAATTTTCTGGACCTTAAATATTTTGGAAATACTTGGGAATGGCTATGAAGTCAGTTCTTTGACTTTCTAAATCTCTGTATCTAGAACTACTCATCCATGGTTCTTGACCCTTATGCTAATATGGAGAAACAACCTCTCCTGCAGACACAGCACTATCTTAGTATTCCTCACAGATATCTCACTATTCAACAAAAATGTGTCTGGACTTGTAAGGAGTGGCAGTACAGTCCCCTTCCTAACGTAGGGGAGCCTTCATCAAGCTATCCATCCTCTGTCTTCTCACAGGTGCCCCTTCTGGGACACAACCACCGTCTACTGCAAGAGAATTTAACCCCACAACCCAAAACCTACAGATGCCACTCTCAACATTGAACATTAACCAGAAAGGACCATGCACATGTTGCGGTCCAGGTACTCTCCTTTACTATTCAAGAGAAAAGCTACCATATTTAGGAATTTGATAGTTTTCCTCAACCAATCATCTGTGAAAAAACAGAACCTGTTATCACTGACAGTTACTCAAGACAAGAAGCATAGCATTGGCATGACTTGAGTTTTAATTATTTGACACATATTTTTAGAGGTGGCTCTATGAAGGAGCTTGTGTAAACTTGTGGTTATTAAGTATCTGAAATAATTTCAAAAAGAGGTCTATTGACTCATGATTTCAGAAGTCTCAGTCTATGACTAGTTGGTTCCATTGCTTTGAGTCTTAGAAATACCCCATGGCAACAACAGGCTACGTTGTAAAGTCCCTTAACTCATGCTCAGGCAATGAAAGACTAAAGAGGAGAAAGGGATCAGGATCCCACCCTTTGTTGGAGCCATGCTCCCAATGACACAAGACCTTCTACTTGGCTTCATCTCTTAAAATTTCTATTCTCTCCCATTAGCAACATGCTAGGCCCCAGGCTTTTACACTTGGATATTGGAGATTCAAACTACAGCAGATTTCTCTTGATTGTCAACTTTAATGGCCCAGAAACTTAAGTGATGATGTAGTGACTTTTAAATTGCTGTAATAAAATACTATGATCACAGCTCCAGAGGCATAAGAATCTGTCGCGGTACAGAACATCATGGTTGTAGGCATGGTTGCAGAAACAACTGAGAGTTCATGTCTCAAGGTACAAGCCGGAAATAGTAATCGTGAGATGACACTAGTCATTAAAGTCTCAAAGCCCACCCTTAGTGAAATTCCTCTAACACATGACCCCTCCAACATAACATGCTACCTCCTAAATCTCCCTCACACTGCTCCCCCAACTGGGGACTAAGTGTACAAATTCCTGAGACTGAGGAGGACAGCTCAATAAAATAACAAGTGATTTCTCTCCTCTTTAAATCCATATTTTAATTAGTATAATTATATATCCAGACATGTATTCATAAAGAGGCTTATTTTGGATGTTATTTTTAACTTTCCATTTAATTTTCTGTTTTACTTATTCCAGGTTAATTCTCAAGAGTAATTAGACCATTCTCATTACAAATGTGCTTTACTTGGATTTTCAGAGCTACCCAAGAGCTGGACAGCTTTCTCAATTAACAAAGTGTTTGTCTTTCAAGCACAAGGAGCTAGGCTTGATGCCAAGAACCAAAAATAAAGGTGAACATTGTGGCACATGCTTATATTCTCATCACTAGGGGAACTTTAAAACAGATATAGTTATATATGATATAGATATAGATACAGATGATATAGATATGGGTATAGATGAGATATAAATATACATATAGATATAGATGATATAGCTATAGGTATAGATATAGATCTATAGATACAGATAGGTATAGATATAGATGATATAGATAGATATAGGTATAGATGATATGGATACAGATACAGATGATATAGATAGATATATAGGTATAGGTATAGGTATCGATTATATAGATACAGATATAGATATAGATAATATAGATATATATAGATAAATATAGATATAGATGATTATAGATAGATATAGGTATAGATAGAGATAGAGGTATAGATAGAGATAGAGATGATATGTAGATACAGATAGGCTGGTATCTTCATTTTCACTGCATTCCAGATTTTTTAAGTGTTTGTACATGTGTCCATATTTTCCCTTCTATACTATATGGTTTCTTAGCTTAGGAATATGCATAAATGCCTAAAACACAATCAATATTTATTAAATATCTGTTGTATGAATGAGTGAACAGAAAGGCACTAATTATGGATATACATTATTAAAAATATAAAACACAAGTAATGTTTTATTTGATATGTTTTATATTTGTGCAAATTCCATGTCATTAATTCTTTTGATGTGGGGAAAGCATGACTATCATAAATTTATATATATATATATACATTTATTTATTTATGAATGTGCACACACACACACACACACACACACACACACACACACACACACACATGGCACCTAAAGGAGTTGAGTGATTTAGCCAGGATTATAAATCCTGTGAGATAATTACTTAAATATTTTTGAGGTTTCTAAATAAGCCAAAATGAGGCCAGAAGGAAAGAAATTTGTGAATTCCATGAAAGAAGGAACATGTTAATTTTTTAATATTTTGTTCTGCATTTCCTAATACACTTCCCAGAATATTAATTGTTTGTGCATGAAGAGAAGGTAAATGTTAGGGAAGTGAATAAAAAGATGAGATGTGGAGGAAGTTCACACTAGAAACCAGAATGTAGGTCATCACAGCACACCAACCATAAGGGAGAGGATGGTTCACATTAGGTCGCTAGATCTGCTTCCTGCGTGTTGGGAAGGAAGGCTGATGCAGTCATAACAAACTGGCCACTTCTGGAGTATCTCCTAGACTGGAGGGTTTTGGAAAAGGGATCTAATAACCAAGCCCTATCCTTCTACAATGGCCAAGTCTTAGGAAGAATGGTAAAATTCTACACTTGGGGATACACTGAAATTAATGCAGGTCAGGAGCTATTTGCCCACCATATATAAAGACCAGTTAGTGTGTAAGACTTCATCAGGGTAGTTTTCTACCAAAGGCAGTTTCTATAGAGCACTCTTGGTAGTCACCCTTCTCTTCAACAGATGATGCATACCAAGGGAAATGTGCATGAGAACATTTAATCACGAGGTTAAAAATTACCAACAATTCAGATTTCTAAGGACTAATTGGATAAGAAAAAATCATGACATATATTCCAGGCAATATCTTCCTGCTGATGTAATAGTAGCATCCTGCTGTGGGGTAACCATTGATGATGTAATAGTTGCATCCTGCTGTGGGGGTAATCACTACTGATGTGATAGTGGCATGTTGTTGTGGGGGTAACCACTGATGATGTAATAGTAGCATCCTGCTGTGGGGTAACCACTACTGATGTAATAGTGGCATCCTGTTGTGGGGTAACCATTGATGATGTGATAGTGGCATCCTGCTGTGGGGGTAACCACTGATGATGTAATAGTGGCATCCTGCTGTGGGGGTAACCACTGATGATGTAATAGTGGCATCCTGCTGTGGGGGTAACCACTGATGATGTAATAGTGGCATCCTGCTGTGGGGGTAACTACTGATGATGTAATAGTGGCATCCTGCTGTGGGGGTAACCACTGATGATGTAATAGTGGCATCCTGCTGTGGGGGTAACCACTGATGATGTAATAGTGGCATCCTGCTGTGGGGGTAACCACTGATGATGTAGTAGTGGCATCCTGCTGTGGGGGTAATCACTGATGATGTAATAGTGGCATCCTGTTGTGGGGGTAACCACTGATGATGTAATAGTGGCATCCTGCTGTGGGGGTAACCACTGATGATGTAGTAGTGGCATCCTGCTGTGGGGGTAATCACTGATGATGTAATAGTGGCATGTTGTTGTGGGGGTAACCACTGATGATGTAATAGTGGCATCCTGCTGTGGGGGTAACCACTGATGATGTAATAGTGGCATCCTGCTGTGGGGGTAACCACTGATGATGTAATAGTGGCATCCTGCTGTGGGGGTAACCACTGATGATGTAATAGTGGCATCCTGTTGTGGGGGTAACCACTGATGATGTAATAGTGGCATCCTGTTGTGGGGGTAACCACTGATGATGTAATAGTAGCATCCTGCTGTGGGGGTAACCACTGATGATGTAATAGTAGCATCCTGCTGTGGGGGTAATCACTGATGATGTAATAGTGGCATCCTGTTGTGGGGGTAACCACTTGCTTTATGATTTGATCTGAGACCTGCTCCATCAGGTTCATCTTGCCCCATCAGGAAGATGCTGTTGCTTCAGAGATGTAGACCCAGACGTGGATCTTAACTAAGTAAGAAATGTACCGTATGGGTGAACCTCCTGCTTTTGTTTCACTAAACGACATTTGTCTAAACTGACTCATTAATACTTTGAATCTTTATTGAATTTGCTCTTTCACACTTTCATTAGCATAGATATAGTACATATGGATTACTGTCACCTTCTCGAGTCTTCATCCCAGACTTATTACCTGCCTCCTCCTCCCTACAAATCCCTTGTATATGCTCATGTTCATATGCAGGTGCTGCTCTCTCAATCAGAAAAGGCTTCATTTTGCAGTTAAACTTTTCATCTTTCCACAATGATATCAAAGTAACAGTCACCTACATCTGGCCTAAGATATTAGTATTTCCTTCCGCTGAAAGACATGTAATTAAAGCCTATGAGTCAGGAATTTGTCGGCCCTGTTTGCTGTTTTCCATGCTATACTACACTGAAATCCTAGTGGCTTGTTTACACTTGTAACATTGCATATTTTCAAAAACATGAAATATACATATAGAATAAAAACAACTAGTATAGTTTAATTGTTTAAAAATAAAATGAAATTGAAATACAAATTATTACGATTCAACTATCTCTGAGTTAGTGTAGTTTGGGCATTTTTCCTGGCCCCTCCAGACTATTCTGCAGCCATGGGCCCAACTCCACTAGCCCTAACCGCTTGTCTAAAGAAGATCATACTGACCTTCCTCCCCTCTTGTTAACTATAGATTTTTTTCTCATGTAACATAAAATGAATACAGTTTCCCCTCTCTCTACTCCCACTAGTTCCTCTCTACCTCCTCTCCTATCAAGATCCACTCCATTTCTCTTATTAGAAAAAAAATTAATTCCTTTTATTCTAAGTTTTTATTAATTTTTTAAATTTTTCATATATATTTATATTATTACACATATAAACAATAAACTACCTGTATCGAGACGAACCATGACACAATCAGGAATTATATAAATGGTACATTCCTAGTATTTTGGCTATTTATATTTGACAGTCTTGAAGAAAACATCTTTCCTATCTTCATGCATCTGAAATTCTGAATATAAACAAATTTCTATCATATCTCATCATTGTAAAACATCTATCTAGACCCTAAAGACATCTTAACCCTTAAACAACTAAGCTTCATTGTAAAACTGAACTATCTGGTCTTCAACCCCATCAGAGATTTGAGAAGGAATAGACTTGATTACCTGAGTATACAGGAAGTGCAGGTTAGCAGCTTCCCAAATGAGAAGACTACAGAGACAGTTTGCTGCCTGAACAGTCACCCAACAGTCTCTATAATGTTGAAGCACCTCCTTCAGCCTTCTGGCTCAATATATCTGACAGGCATATTTGTGGGGCAGAAACTATTGAGGATTTGCTTAAATAGCAACAAAGCATAACATAAAATATGAAATAAAACAAAATCATTCTTCAAAGTTGGACAAGGTAAGCCAACATAAAAATTAAAACACCCCAAAAGAGGTCACAATAAAGACGAGATAACAATTAAAACCAATAGGAGTAGTAACTCAAAAGAAATCACAAAGCAGTAAAGTGCTTTCTAAGAAAGCAAAAGAATAGCAGCTTCACACAACCACAGTCTGTAAGACCTCTGTGGCCTTCTCATACCACCAGAAGGTGCTAGCACCGATGGATAAAAACACAAACAACAACAGCAAAAAACCACCACAGCCTTACCCAGCTATAAGCCATCTGAGTTGCAATAATAATGTAACAATGTGCCTATAACATAACCACACTGGTGCAGTATTCACACAAATTGTATTGGGCTAATTAATCACTTTAGCCATACATTTTATTGGATTTAGGGCCCAGTAGCTGATACTGTCAATGTGCTCAAGAATTTAAGGTTAAACATACCATGGTCCATGTGGGAAAACCTTCTACAATTATTCTGCTAAATGAATACAAAAAAACAAAAACAAAAACAAAAAACAAGACCTAATGTTGTAGGGGCAAAATTAATGCCCTATCCTATATGTAATCTGCAATTAACGATGGTCTGTATGAGAACTTGTCCTATAGGTGCCCTTCTTCCTGCGTTCTGGGAATGACACCTACCAACACTCTTCAGAAACTGCAAAGGATAAATTAAATACAATTAACACCCAATGACCCCTGGAGATCCAGCCTCCACCCAGCCTGTCTGAAGGACTTCATTCCTGAGACTCACAACTTTCCCTGGAGATCTGGCCTCCACTCAACCTGCTGAAGGACTGCATTCCTGAGACTCATGACCCTCACTTATGGTTTTGTCCTTACTCGTCTGTGACCCTCACCCCTAATTATAGTTTTTCCTTATAAACTCATTACCCGTGATGCTCCAGCATCACTCTCTTATCCTGCTCCCTCAGGAAGGATTGTGATCTGAAGCTCTGAGCCCGTAATACAGGACCCTATGTATGCTGCATCAGTATCGAGTCCTGGTGGTCTTTTTGGAGGGTCTCGCGATCTGGGAAATCTCGGCATAACAATGTCATATTGCTATATTCAGAAATGAGCACAGCACATAACCTTTCCAAAGAAGGTTCTACTTGCAGTGAATGGTAATTGACAATGAAATCCACATCTGGCCAATATGTGGCAAATTAGAGATTTTGGGAAGATAGTGGTAGGTGGGTCTATATTATACTCTTCTCCTCAAGACTTGGAAGTCTATGTGAAAGAAAGTGTGGAAAGATGCTAAGAACCAGAGGTGGAACATGACTTCAAAGAAACAGCATTTCCAGTCACAGCAGGACAGATGTGCATAGGCACAAAAAAAAAGCACCGTGACTGCATGCACAAGAACTGTATGAGCTTAAGGCAGGTTTCTCCCTTCCCGGCACTGAGGCAAGGAACTGGGCATGAAGTCTCACCCCTAGTCAATGAGATATTTACAATTCATAGCAGTTGGGAGAGGGAAAATCAGTTTCCTTCAAGGGGGAGACATTGGGTAACTCAACCAGACTCAAGGGCAGGGCTCATGCTCAGGAGTTTGTCAACATTAAATGGACGCATTGTTTGGGGAAAAAAACATGAAGTTGGGTAGGCTGCATATAGGAAAAGATAAAAATTAAAAAATACATTGTATGACATTCTCAAAATTAAATATATTCTTTTAGTTAAAGGAAGGGAATGAAGTGGAGTGTGGTTTCCCCTAGGGTCAGTTAGAGCTCAGCTGCACGGCAGCGAGATAGATTTGGAAAAGTTGCAGAGAGTAAACAACAGCTTGGCAAGTTTGTAGGCAGTGGATAGCACATCAGTTTTTGAGAATGGAAGTGTGGGTTATTATATTCTGTAGATTTTACTCTCTCCTGTCACAAACAGACACAAACAGATATGCAAACACCACACACACACACACACACACACACACACACACACACACACACACACGTAAGGTTTTAAAGCATGGCTGGAATGCTTTCTTTTAGTCCTCTAGATAATAAACTGGCAACGGAAGATCTCATATTGCCAAAGCATCATACAAAAATATCCCTTCTTCCTCAGAAAAAAAGACGGTATCCTCCCACTAAGCTGCAGGGCACTCAGGTTCAGAGAAGCAGGCTTTCTCAGAGAACTACACAAACTAGCTGACAACTATACCTGTCATCCAGGTGACCCACATTATCCTCACAGACTGCTCTCTTCTTTGTCCTAGAAGGAATGAAAGCAACTGTGGGCACTGAACTTTTAATGGAGCATAGATATAAATTTTATTCGTGCAGCAATTGTCTGGCCTGTCACACTTCCAGTGGGAAAGTAAGGAAAGGATTCCAGGAGATATAATCCCCTACACAGACTCCATTTTATTGGTTTCTCCAATAAAACCTGTCTCTTAACCATGTGTTTCTATGAAATTTATCTTAAGCCATCTTGACCAATAATAGCTGTATTAGGTAACAACTATTTTGTGGCTACTGTGAAGGGTGATTTTAGCATCTTCAACAAAAGGTGTTGGTCTAACTGGATGTCTACTTGTAGAAAAATGAAAATAGACCTTTATTTGTCACCCTGCATAGAACTAAAGTCCATGTGGATTAAAGATCTCAACATAAAACCAAGTATATCAAATCTGTTAGAAGAAAAGCAGGGAAGAAACTTGAGCTCATTGACACAGGAGACAACTGCCCGAACAGAACACTAATAGCTCAGGCTCCAAGATCAACAATTAATAGATGAGACCTCATAAAACTGAAAAGCTTCTGTTAAGTAAAGGACACTGTTAACAGAATAAATGACAGCCTGCAGACTGGGAAACATTTCTTCACCAACCCTACATCTGATCAAGGACTAACAACAACAACAACAACAACAACAACAATATATATATATATATAAACTCAAGATATTAAAAACCACCAAACCTAATAAAATAATGCAATTTAAAAATGGGGTTCAGAACTAAACCAAGAATTTTCAACAGAGGAAATAGAGTGGCTAAGAAACACTTAACATGCCTAGTCATCAGGGAAATGCAAATTAAAATAACTCTGAGATTCCATCTTACACCTGTAAGAATGGCTAAAACACACACACACACACACACACACACACACACACACACACACACAAAAACAAAAAGCAAAACCTCACATGACAGCACATGCTAGCGAGGATGTAGGGAAAGGGGAACACTCCTCCATTGCTGGTGGGAGTGCAAACGTTTACAACCACTGTGGAAATCAATCTGGTGCTTTCTCAGAAAATTGGGAATAATCTACTTCAAACCACTCCTGAGCATATACCCAAACGATGCTCCACCACACAAGTGGGACATATGCTCAACCATGTTCATAGCAGCCTTATTCATAATAGCCAGAACCTGGAAACAACCTAGATGTCCCTCAACTGAAGAATGGATAAAGAAACTGTGGTACATTTACACAATAGAATACTACTCAGCTACTAAAAACAAGGAAAACTTGAAATTTGCAGGCAAATGGGTGGAACTAGAAAAGATCATCCTGAGTGAGGTAACCCAGACCCAGAAAGACACGCATGGTATATACTCACTTATAAGCATATATTAGTCATATAATACAGGATAACTACATCACAATACAGAGATTGATGCAACAGCCAAGGACCATGTATGATGTGAATTTAGACCCTCTGCTCAGATGTAATTGGTAGGCAGCACAGTCTCCTTGTGGGTCCCACAGTTTGGGGAGTAGGGACTACTTCTGACATGGACTCTGCCCCTGCACCCTCATGTTGATCACTCACTCCCGGTGAGGGAGGCGGCCTTGCCAGGCCACAGAGGAAGAGGATACAGGTAGTACAGATGAATGTTGGGGGATGGTCTGATGTATTTTGATGCTAATTAATAAAAAGTCATCCCACCTGGGCAGGGCAAAGGAGACAGGTGTGGCTAAGGTTCCTGAGCTTACAGAGATAGAGAGGATCCTGGGAAGGAGAAGAAAGACAGGGATACCTGAGGAGGAGAGAGAGAAGAAGGTTATTATGGGATAGATGGAAGAGAAACATGTGCCTGGCATGGATGGAAGATTCGGCCCAGATGGAGAACGTTAACAATATTTGGTATTATGGATGGAAGGTAGCTTGAAAGACACTATTAGCAGATGGGATGGGATTTAGGCATAACCATGGGAAGTAGTTTAGAGGATTAATATCTGTCCTGCCCCAAGTTAACTAAGGCTATTTTAAAATATAACAAGTGTCTGTTTCTTGATTGATTGCTAGCCGGTCACACTGATAATACAGGTAATCTAGAAACAACAGATGAGACTTTATAGGCTGAGGTCAGCTGTTAGGGGAGGAGTACTCCCCTTTCTGAGGACTAGGAGAGGGAGGGAGAGGGGCTAAGGGAGGAAGGTGGGATCAAGACGTGATGAGGGAGGAGTCTACAATAGGGATGTAAACTGAACAACTTTAACAAGTTAAAAATTAAAAAAAAAAAATAACTGTTCTCAGCCTTGATGTTCTTGTGTATACGCTTTGGAATTATTCCTATTTCAGAAAACTATTGTGACTACTGAGCAAGATAATGTGCTTAGGATGACCAACACTTAACACATTGAACAAACTTGGTTATGGCTAAACTAATCAAAGCCTAAGTCCTCAGTTTCTTAGCTGAATGGTAATGCCGTAGTGATGCTGTCTAACCACAGAGCCGGGAGCAATGGAGGGGCTACCTCCAGGGAGGAGGCTGAAAGGTTTCTTTTAGGTGAGGACTGGGACAGAGGTAGAATTATTCTGCAAATGTAGCACAACCACATTGCACATTTCATTTTCCACTTGAGTGATGACCTTTAGATGTTTAAGTGGCTTGTATGTAGTCATACAGTGTATTTACATACCAAACACATGAAAAGAAATCTACTCAGAATCGTGGGTACATAGGTGTTTATGGGACTGGAGTGAGAAGAAGACGTTATGTGTCTATAATATCTGTCATTCTGAATAAATATTCATTGGGTGATGTTTTTCTTTCATGGCCCTCCTGAGAGGAAGGAGAGCACATGTACCTCAGGTTATAAAGGAAACATAAAACACCGTTTCTCATTGCATTCATGAAGCAGCTAAGGAAATGAAGAACGTAGACCTGACTGTTGTATGGTAGAGATAAAGCTTTCCAGGTAGTTTATCATGATAGCTCCTAGATGTGGTCAGGAGAACAGAAACGTGAGTAACAGGCTGTGACTATATGGTGGAATGAAACTATGAGTGGAGCCACTGGTGTATGGTCCTCTATCAAGGCCTCAGTTAGCCGAGGAAAAAGAAGAGGAGCCAACGAGACATCTCCTGCAGATTGGATGAGCCAGTGAATTCTACTAAAAATTTAGGACCAGGCATGGTAGTGCACACCTTTAATCCCAGCACTCTGGAGGCAGAAATAGGCAGGTCTCTGTGAGTTCAAGGCCAGCCTGGCCTACAAAGAGAGTCCAAAACCAACCAAGGATACAGAGAGAAACTCTTCCTTCCAAAAACAAACAAACAAACAAACAAACAAAAAAACAAAAGAAAACAAACTTAGTTACCTACAGATTTTTGGGTTTTTTACTGTAATTAGAACCAAGAGTGATAGAAATATGATAAATAATTTGACATTTGGGTTTGAATATATAGCATTGTAGAGTAAGCTTTCTCAAACATAATAAAGGTGGGAGATAGAACAGAGGACTAGAGTCCTGATGGAGGGAGAAACTAGTTAGGTCAAAAGAAAACCAGAATTGAGTTCAGGACTGAATAAACTGAAGTTGCCTAATGTCAGATCAGGACTTTCCTAAGGATGAGGAGTTTAACTGATGGAGACACAAAAAGGCCCTCAAACTCCTTCAGAGCCACAAACAGTCCTAAATGTGTCCCTGCAGCCATCAAATCACCATATTCTTGAACTCCGAAGTTGAAGAAAGGTTGAGTCAAAGTCTGGGGCAGTAACAGAATTGAATTCACAGTAATAGAGAGGAGAGCCATGAGGAAATGGCTCCAGCAGACTCTACAAGGTTCTGGTGATTTCCTGATCCAGAATAGCCATGGCTGACGCCAGGATCCATGCTCACCATGCCTGAATTATGGGATATGTGCTAAAGGCTCTGAGGAAAAGGAGAATCCATCAGCAGAACAAAGTACCGCTCTCCTCGGGAAAGTATGTTCAATGTGCCAGCCTGGGAAGATTACGGTCTTCCTGCAGCTCAGAGGGAAAATATACTACACCACTAAGCAACACGGTGAGAATATATCAGAGCCCCAAAGGCACCTACCACCATTTCTAACTATAGAGAATGACTTTATCCTGTTCCTACTGGGGGGGGGGGGGGGGAAAGCCACACACACACTTCACTTCTCAATCCAGGAGTTCTTTACTGACTTTGAATTCTATAAAGGTTACTTTAACAGTCATTCCTTCTGGATTTGATTTTCATCGAGGGTTCAAAAGGGAAACATGACAAAATAACCTACCAAGTATCTGTTTTTGAGACAAATAAAACAGTCAGTAGGAAATGCTTTACAACTAATTTATTTTTATAACCTAATGCTTTGTTTAAATGCTCTTTTTAAATTATTTTGGCACAAAGAATGGTGTTCTTTCTGTCTATCCTATTACTCAAAGCAACAGGGTGGAGGTAGATGGAGAAGCAGGTAACATTATTACTACTTGAAACCAAATGGACAGTAACTGAGATGCGGCCTCCTCTAAAGGTCACAGCAGCCATGTAGAACTTTTACTAGGACTCTGTCTGAGAAGGCTGAAAACAGACCTGTCCATGTGGGTACAGAGCCGCTAACTCTAGAAGTCATGGAATAAAATGAGAATTACTTTAACACTATTCACTTAATGTAACTATTTTCAACTAGTTTTTTTTTTTTTTTTTTTTTTTTTTCTGAGAAAGGGTTTCTCTGTGTAGCTCTGGCTGTCCTGGGCTCGCTTTGTAGACCAGGTTGGCCTCGAACTCACAGCGATTCACCTGCCTTTACCTCCCAAGTACTGGGATTAAAGGTATGCATCACCACGCCCTGCTTCAAGTAATTTTTTATTAACAAATTTCCTTCCTCATTATAAAACTAATAAGTCCCATTTTTGTTCAAAATTGAAAGATAAAACTATTCAGAAATTTAAAACACAAGAAACCACCAGTAACAACAAAATTGTCACTCTCAGATTAGTCAAGTTACATTCTTCTTTCAATAACTGGTACATAAATAGCATAAATATCATGAAGGACTTGTTTTGTAATTTCTAATCCTGGTGATTTATTCCTCTAAATTATTATAAGTGTAAATATTAATACCTGTATTATATTCCATTTTATTTACTTGTATGCATATTTTAAATTAAATATTTATTTATTTTACTTCGCAACCACACTTTCCCCTCTCTTCTCTCCTCCCAGTCTCTTCCCCTCCCCGTCCTATTCCTCCTCCCCGACACCCCCCTTACCCCTGTTACTCTTCCTACATTTCTCTTTAGAAGATGACAGGACTCCCATGGATATCAAACAGCCATGGCCTATCAAGTTGCAGTAAGACTAGGCACTTCCTCTTCTATTAAAGCTAGACAAGGCAGCCCAGTAAGAGAAAAGGGTCCCAAAGGCAGGTAATAGAGTCAGGGAATGCCCCCACTCCCATTCTTAGGAGTCCCACAAGAAGACCAAGCTACAGAACTGTAACATACATGTAGAGTGCCTAGGTCAGCGCCATGTAGGCTCCCTGGTTGATGATTCAGTCTCTGTGAGGCCCTGTTAGCCCACGCTAGTTCATTCTGTGGGTTTTCTTGTGGTGTCATTGACCCCTGTGACTCCTACAATCCTTTCTCTCCTTCTTCCATGAGATACCCTAAGCTCTGCCATATGTTTGGCTGTGAGTTTCTGCATCTGTTTCCATCAACTGGAGAATGGCTAGGCACCAGTCTACGAGTATAGCAGAATATCATTAAGAATCAATTCATCAACTTTGGTTTTGTCATTTGCGTTTGGTTATATCATAGGTCTCTGGGCTATCTAGCCTCTAGTCCCTGGCCCTAAAAAGTATAATGGTTGGGCGGCCTCTTTTGGCATGGGTCTCAAGCTAGAGCAGTCATTGGTGGGCCACTCCCATAAATTCTGTGCTACCTTTACCCCAGAACATCTTGTAGGAAGGGCAAATTGTAGGCAGAAGGTTTTGTGGCTGGGTTGGTGTCCCAATCAGTACATTGGAACTCTTGCCTGGTTACAGGAGATGGATAGTTCAGGCTCTGTATCCCCATTGCTACAAATCTTAGACAGGGTCTCACTAGAAGATTCCTGGGAGTTCAATCACACTAGGTTTCTAACTTGTCCCAGGGATATTCCCCAGTTACAGTTGTCTTTCCCAGTACTCTCTCCCTCTGTCCCCCACACACCTCATCCCTCCTGTTCCCATCCACACCCCTAATCCAGACCCCTCTTCTACCCATAATGATATCTGTTCTATTATGCATTTTTTGGAATATTTGTATTTTTTCATTTCTTTTTTATTTATTTTTAATTTATATGTTCACTTTATATCCTGATCATGGTCCTTCCCTCTTTTCCTCCTGGTCCCTCCCTCCCACTCTCTTCCTCCTATGCCCCTTTCCCTTTGCCTCATAAAAGTGGGGCCCCCACCAACCCATGCCAGCACATCAAGTCACATCAGGACTGAGCTTCAAAACCTTTATGTGCAAATAAATTCTATATTACATCTTAGAACAAAATTATTGGAAGTAATTAACATTCTGGAGTTAAAAGAGTACTAAGACAATAACTGGAAAGTATACTACTAAGAATAAACGAGTTTAAATGTGTTATTGAACGTAGTGACTTGTGAACTGTCGGAGCAGACCATTATAGATTGATATTTCAAGCTTTTAAAAGGAGGTTGATAGAAATGCATTTGTCCGTTGTAAATATTCAACATAGTAACTAACTCCCTTACATTTGAAAACAATACCCCTCCAACCTACTTCTTCTATAAATTTGTTCCTGTTATATAAGCTTTGTGCTTGGTTAAATTTGTTTATGTTTCCTTACACAGTTTTCTCAGTTCATGTGAATTCAGAAAAAAATCCTTCCCATTCCACAGGTGATGGTGATCATTAAAGTCATGTGACAGGTAGGCAGCTACAGTCTAGCAGATAGCACTTGCTTTTTGAATTACTACTGTAAGATTTATATGAAACTAAAACTTGCTAATGAAATCAGCTAACAAAATTTTCCACTGCTGACCAGATATTATAAAAAAACATGGAACCTATCATATTTAATGATGGGTAAATTTTCCATGCTGGGTAACTGTGAAATAGAGTGTAACCAATGATTTGAGTGCTGCTGTGATTAAACTTTCCAATGTTGGAAGACACTTTTAATGGAAGCTATTATCTATATTTATAGCAGTTTCATTTTTTACTTCAGCTATTACTTATCCAGTTTTTTCCTCCTTTTTTGCAACCGATTTGCAAACTATTCCATTAATTGCCTCATAACTGTCATATCTATGGGAAATTGTTAGCATGCCTTAATGTGATCAAGAAAGCTCTCAAGTGTTAAAATATACTAACTCTTATTTTAAATCTGTTTCTTGTCTAGATTTGGCTCAGGCAAAACTAATTAGATTTGATGATGTTTTCATGTATTTGCTTCTAGATTATGTTAGTCTGGATCGGTCACAGCCTTGAGATATATTTGTCTCTCTAGGTTTCTTGCCTATAAAAGATGTCTGGGCAGTTTCTTCCCTGTGCTATTGTCCATCCAGCGACATTTTCTCTAGTCAATGATAGTTTATTGGCTTGATATTGCCCTCTCTGGAATGCTCAGGTTAAGACTGGATCTTCTTCTGGGTCTGCGGATTGTAGCTAAGTAACAAGGAGGACTCAAGTCAAGATGCATGAGTACTCCTGGGAAGAAGAAATAGAATAGGTACTGCAGACGGGGACTGGGAACAGGTGAGAGTGGGAACAGGACGAATCAGGTTGGGAGGAGAGGAAGGGAGAAGCCTGGAAGAGACAACTGAAATTGGGGTGTATATTGGGGAGGTGGAAACATAGAGCAATGGAAACTCCTAGAAATATACCAGAGTGATGCTAGCTAAGACATCTAGTAATGGGGTACAGAACCTGAGCCAGCCATCTCTCCTACCCAGACAAGACTTTAGTGGAGGAATTGGGACACTAAGCCAGTCATAAAACATTAGACTTATAATTTATCCTTCCTGAAACATGTGCTGGGGTAAAATGGCACAACAGTTACAGAAGTGGCCAATGACTGGTCCTGCTTGAGACTTGACACTACCTAGAGGGCCAGGAACCAGAGGCTATATAGCCCAGAGACCCAGGATAGAACAAAACAGGACCTGAACAAGAAAAAAAAGTTAATGAAGTGATCCTAATGATACTCTGCTATACTCATAGACACGAGCCTAGGATAATTGTCCTCAGAGAGGCTTCATCTAGCAACTGATGGAAACAAGTGCAGAGACCCACACTTACACATTATGCAGAGACTGAGGAGTTCTCTGATAGAGGGGCAGGAAGGTTTGTAGGAGCCAGAAAGGTCAAGAACACCAAAGAAAACCCACAGAACCAACTAACCTGGGCCTCCAGAGTCTCACAGAGACTGAAACAACAAACAATGAACTTTCATGGATCTAAAACAAGACCTCTGCATATACCTTATGATTGTGTGCCTTGGTCTTCTTGTGGAAGCAGAGGTTGCCCCTGACCCCTTTGACTGTTTTAGGAACTGTTTTTCCTACTGGGTTGCCTCCTCCTCCAGCCTTAATATAAGGGATGGTGTTAGCCTTACTGCAACTTGGTATGCTATGTTTGTTTGATGTGCTCAGGTGGCCTGTTCTTTTCTGAGGAGAAAGGGAAGATGAGTGGATGGGGAGGAATACTGGGACAGGAGAAGGGTGGGAAAACTGCTTTGAGGATGTAATACATGAGAGAAAAATAATATAGTTAAAAATAAATTAAAAATTAAAATAACCATCCTACCAAAAAGAAAAAGAAAGAAAAGCAGGGCTATAGAGAATGTAGGACTGCTCAGTGGCTGAGAACGCTGACTAGCCTTACAGAGGACTGGAGTCAATGCTCAGAACCCACAGAGAAGTTCACAGCCACCTGTAACTCCAGTTCCTGGAGAGCTGACACTGTCTTCTTGCCTTTAAAGAGACATGCATATGACAAAGCACTCATCCACATAAAAGTTAAAAAGATAAGTTTAAACGTAATTTTGACTGGAGAGATAGCTCAATGGGTACAAGCTGGCTGTGCAGGAATGAGAACCTTCATTTGAATCCCCAAAACCCACATAAACCTAGGAATGGTCCCTGTCTGAAGTCTCAGTACTTCCATGGCAACATGGGAGGCAGGGACAGGAGTATCCCTGGAAGGAAAACCCACATTTGATGCTATTGACAATGTTATTTGTTACCTCCCAGAAACTGAAAGTAAGACTCTTGCTGAAGACAACTTGCTTGAGTCATAGGACATAGAGATATTAAGCTGGGGCTTCCTGCTTACCGGCTAGAAAATAATTCCCCAAAAATCTCTTTTATCATTTGGTAAGTACCTGCTTTCTTTCCAGAAATGTATCGTGTGCTAGAAACAGCATTAAAAGATACAGTCTCTGTTCTCAATTTTCTTATAACTCAGCGAGCATGCTTCCCAGGAAACAGTGCTGACACATGAGAAGGCAGTTCCAAATGAGAGCAGATCACGTAGATGCTAGCTCAGACAGAAAACATCTGGTGGAAATCTTGGACAAGGTAGCCAATGAATTGAAGTTTTTAAAAATGTTAATATTTTATTAATTTATTCATATTACATCTCAATTGTTAGCCCATGCCTTGTATCCTCCCATTCCTCCCTCCCTCCCACTTTCCCCTAATCCCCTCCCCTATGACTGTGACTGAGGGGGACCTCCTCCCCCTGTATATGCTCATAGGGTATCAAGTCTCTTCTTGGTAGCCTGCTATCCTTCCTCTGAGCACCACAAGGCCTTCCCATCCAGGGGACATGGTCAAATATGGGGCAACAGAGTTTGTGTGAAAGTCAGTCCCCACTCTCCACTCAACTGTGGAGAATGCCCTATCCATGGGCTAGATCTGGGTCGGGGTTCAAAGTTTACTGCACGTATTGTCCTTGACTGGTGTCATAGTTTGAGCAGGACCCCTGGGCCCAGATCTACCCATCATAATGTTCTTCTTGTAGGTTTCTAGAATTGAATTTTAAAGGAACAAAATAAATAGAATTCTAGAAAGCGAATGTTACACTAACATAGTTCATTAACCATCCTCTAAGTATTTCAACAAAGGCCATAATTGGTCAGTAGAAAGAAATGAAAACAAAGGGCTTACAAGTAGCAAATGATGAGAGTCATTAAGTGTCTAGTGAAGGACTATGGATGCTAAGTCAAAAAAGGGGCTGAAGGATTTTTACATCATCTAGAGATATCATTACAGCTTCACTTTAGAAATATGTCACTGGCTGCAGTTGTGTGATGACTATCTTGGGTAAAGATTGGGGATACACTAGACAAAATCATACTGAAACACTTCATGAAATACTGATGAGGTTCTAAAATAAAAGAGTATTTATGAAGAAAGTTATGTAAGGAGGAAAGGATGTAAAAATACAACAGTTGAATATATGGTCAGTGTAATAAGAACAATGGAAATGGAAAAGTAATGTCTAGTTGACCAGGATTACAGCCTTTGGAATCAGGTGAAGTGTAAAGCCTGGAGGCAGCGGTCGGGAGAAAGGTGGGATTTATTGTACCTAAAATTTGCCTGAGTTACTGTGAAGAAATGAGTATCCAGGTCCATGATAAAAATAAACTGGATGAGGAGAGTGGAGCAGTCAATGGGGTGCAATTTTAAAGGCCAACATAACAAACCAAAAACAATGATAAATACGTAAGTACCAAGATAAATATTTTAACGGTAAATGTTTCAGTTGTGCTAGTTATTTTTTGTCATTGGACACAAGTGAGTGTCATCTGGAAACAGGGAACTTCCACCGAGGAATTGTCTCAGTCAGACTGGTCTCTGGGTACATCTGGGGCCCTTTTCTTGATTAAAGGTTGATGGGCGAGGGCCCAGACCACTGTGGGACGTGCCACCCTTGGCAGGTGGTCTTGAGTAGTATGGAAAAGCAAACTGAGTGAACCACTGGAAGCAAGCCAGTAAGCAGTGCTCCTCTGCTTCCCCCCATGGTTCTGCTTCAGTTCTGCCCAGACTTTGCTCAAAGATGGACCATAATTAGGACAAGTAGGGGGAAAAAAGAAGAAGAAGAAGAAAATAAAAATTGAAAGCCTTTCCTTTTCAGTTTGTCTTTCTTTGGTCATGGTGTTTTGTTACAGCAATAGGAAACAGCATAGGATATTACTGAAAAAAATGATTACAAGGCAAATAATGAGCAAAATACCTTCATCTTGCTAATACAGACAAGATCACTCACCATTCCAGGGTAAAACTACACTGAAACAAAGAGGAAAACAACAACAAGGATATTGGCACATGATTCAGAGAAATATATAGAAAAACTTTCTCTATAAAGGATCTATGATGGGTGTGATAAAAGAAAAAATTGCATTTATTCCTTTACTTATATTTCATGTAACAAGAGACATGAGCTTGTTTATCAGCGAAAGTCTGAAAGGGCTAAAGACAAAGGAGAGTGGAAAGACTTCTAAGCATATTGATACGTCAAGTACTGGCCAATCAGAAGGAGGCTGGGGAACAAGAAGCTATAGATAAGAGCAAAGTAAAGATCATTCCATCTATGGTCACCCAGGATGTGAAACCAAATAATACAGCCTTTCCTCTCCCGGGAGAGGAAACAAAGCTAGCATCGTTACAGATTTCTTCCTTCTTCACTGTTGCATTATTACCAATGCCAAGAATATGGGAAAGGTCTACATGCTCTACGAGGAATGAATGGATAATGGGAATGTGACATATATCAATCATATCACACACACGTGAACATTATTTAGCTACAACAAAGGTCCTGTCACATGTTCCAAAATGGGATGGATCCAAAGAGCATCAGTCCAAGTAGAATAAACCAGATGGTGGAAAGACATTCTTTTCATTTGTATGTGAACCATTTCTTAAAATGTACAACTCACCAACACAGGGTACAGCAATTGCTATTAGGGACAAAAGGGGAGCCTTGGTGGGAGAGATGTATGTTCAAAGTTCTACTCCTATTTTTCAAAAAAGTCTGCTGTGCAGCAAAACAAATGTAGTAATGCTTCAACATCCACTGCAAATTTGCTGATAATAGTATTAAGTGCACCTATCATTAAAACAACTAATTATCCCAGGAGCTGGGGAGATGACTCAATGAGGCACTTGCTATGCAGGTGCCCAGGGCCCATGTAAAAAGCCTAGCACTTCAGTTCCTAGCTATCATCTCAGTGCTGGGGAGGCAAACACAAATAGCTCTCTGGAAATTGCTGGCCAGCTGGCCTGGCCAACTTACTCCAGATTTGTGAGAAACCATGTCTCAAAAACAAGGTGCAAAGTGATTGAGGAATACACCCAGGGATGGCCTCTTGTTCCTGTGTGCAATATGTACACACAGGTAAACATGTACTCACACACACTTGCACACGCACCACCATACACATAAAATTAGGTATGTGATATGAAAGTTATATTAATTTGATTAACATCTATACATGTGTGTATGTATTTATATATATATATATATATATATATATATACACAAAAAAAATATATACCTTTATAGGAGGGAGAGGAATAGAAGGAAGGAGGAAGGGGAGGAGGGACGGAGAAGGAAGAGAGAGAGAGAGAGAGAGAGAGAGAGAGAGAGCTCAAGTGCCTGCTTTGCTGCCTGAATAACACATTAGCGCACACGCACACACACACAAACACACACACACACACACACATGCGTCATTTTTACTTCTGAAATGTTTATAACATTTACTCATATATTTCTGCATCTCTCCCCATCCCCACATTTAGCATAATTAGCATGCCATGCATATCCTTCTGTAAGGGTCCATCTTTCGAGCATCAATCAGCATTTACTAATGTGAAGCTTTAACAGGGAAAAACAAAGCAGCATTAAAAAACACCACTTGCTGAAAATAACAGAAGTGGTGCTTAAATGCAGCTCACATCTCTTCAAAACGTTCTGACCCAACCTGCAGGTAGAGATTATACTCAAGGCTGCTATGGCTCGATCCACAACTTCAGTGAAGCCTCTACCTTGCACCAACTGTTCCATAAAACAGTTCTTTCATTTTGGTAATGAAATCCCTACTAAAGAGGTGAGAAACAGGGCAAGCAAATGCAGTAAATATTTGTTATTCGTGGAAGCAAGTTATTCCTTTGTAGACTGCTATTGTCTGAGCCAAGTTCCAGAGCTCTATACTAATGGAATAGATTGCAGATTTGCCCCTGAGAACTTCCTCTCAAACATGCTAAGTATCCAGCCTGTCAAATTAAAGGACTCTCTGAGGCTGTCTCTTCTTTGGTCATCCTTAATTAGGCAATACTCTGCTGAAAGCCTCACAATTAATCTTAAGGGTTGTTTTTCTCCTACAGTAAGTGGAAGGGGAATCTTTTAAAGTGTTGTAGTGGCTTGTTCTTTGTGATACTTGTGCTGAGAGGGCTCCAAAGGGCCTGGGGTATAATAAAATTGTTCTAGTTCCCCCATTTAAAGAAAATTGGGAAGATACTCCATAAAATGATATTTAACAATAAGAAAAGAGTAAAAAAGAAAGGTTTGCATTTGATAATCCAGGTGTTTAAAAATTATTTAACTTTCATTGAAATCATTTTAATCACCCTTGGGTCAGGAATATTCCAGAGCTATCAGCACGTAGGTGGCTCACAAAATAATTGATGGACTTTATTTGGAAGGAAAGTGTGAGGTCCTGTCCTGTACCTAGGATAAGGCCAACCTCTGCAACACTGGCACTTTACTCATCTAATGTTACTCAGGCCATTTTATCCTTTCCAGGTTAAATTCTCTTTTAATTAATTTACTCATCACAGATGAATGAATTGAGGGAATAAGAAATTAATTGTGAACATATTCTCTGGGATACATATCTTTGTGATGCCTTTGTAAACTTTCTTGTAACCCCAACATAATTGGTGGTAAATTCCTGGAAACTTAGGAGGCCAAATAAATACTTTTTGGATTATTAACTACACATATTTGTTGCATACATTGAAATATATGTCCTAGAGAAGTTCTCCCTGGATTGTGTTAGTTTCTGAAGAGAAAGAATTACGGTCTGGCGATTTTGACTCTTGAAGTCTTCATGTGTGCTCTTGCTGCAAAGATGGAAAAAAAATCAGGATATGCTGTATAATTAGGCTATCTCAGGGAGTGTAGCAGGCACTGGAACCTGCTGGACTTTTATCTACTCTGAACCCTTCACAGGACAGCTAGGCAAAGCTCACTGCTTAACCTCCCAGGGAAATGATGGATTCATTTGTAAAACAGCATTACATCAGAGGACTCAAAAGGAAAAGACTAATGTTGGGATGTGGGTGGATTTAAAGATTGAGCAAAGCTATCAAAATTCATGCAAAACCACTTTCTATTATTTCCCAGAAATGTAACTATACTGCTTTTATGAGGAGTGAATTTAATCAAAAGAAGCTCATGTGAGTTCTCTTGTGTTAGTTTGTGTCTGCCGGATTGATTCCAAATGTAAAATTATCCCTTGCTTTCAAAAGTGTACACTATAAAGCACAATGTTTTCATTAGATGCCCATGGCATGTGGCTTGGGAGAAACAAAGCACACACCCCATGATTTTAAGATTTCTAAATAAAAATAAGCATTGTATGTTTTCTATTATCACCTTCTCCCTCTATTTCTGCTTTCATTTTTCTATTACAAATTGGATTTGACTTTTATGAGTCTACATCTTTGCCTTTTTCTACTCATTGAGAAATTAGAATTTGTTTTCTGCCTACAAGGTTCCATTTTTGGTAATTGATGAGATTCTCCCTTTGGTATCTTTCAAGCAATTATTTCCAGGCCCCAGACAAAGTGACCACAATGACCCAGATATGCCCAAAGACTCCTAAGGGCGTACATCTCTGAGCTGTCTGTGTGTCTGTGGTGTACAACATACAGGATATATTGGCTAAAATGATTGTGATGTAAGTACCTTCTTAAGTACCTATGTCTGTGTTCCTATGGTTCGGATATGGTGTGAGTGGACCTACAAAGGGTCATGACCTTAGTCACCACTGTCATATCAGGAGGTGACAGAAGCTGTCCGAGGTAGTGACTAGTGAAAAGCAGCCATGTACCTGGGGTATCACGCAACAAGTGCACACAGTACATGGTTCTAGACACTCTGCTGTAAACATTTCAAGGAAAATAAAATAACAACAACAAAAGTAGAAGAATGAAAGTGAGCCAACAGGTTTTGGAATAAGTCCCTATTGAAGGCAGCTTCAGGCTCAGAGTGTTGGAGATAAATGCCTTAGAAGGCAATGGACCTCTTGGGGGCACAGTTCTGAGTCCTCCAAACTCACCCTAATCTTTCTACATCTTTTACCTTAGCCAATGCCAAGCTTTATATATGACGAAGCACTTATTCTTGCACCCAGTGCAGAAGGGATCCCCCGATGTTCCCTTTTATTATTCTTAAAAGTGAAACATACCCAAGAATTACTGAGTTTTCATCAGCAATGGGATCCTGGATACCCCTAGGAAACCCAACTTGTCCTGGAAGGAAGTCACTTTTCTCTCAAATCTCTTTCTTAGTAAACATTCCTAGTGATTTCTGAGTTCCTGGTTTACAGTGCGGTATTGGAAACGTCATGGTAGACCCCTGCTTTTGACATAATTATGACAATGTCTAGAATGCTCAAATAGTCAAGATAACAATGTTCTGTAAGAATCATTTTAGTCAGTAAGTCAATTAAAAGTAGAAAGTTTCTCATTTCCCCAAGTGAAACCTCTCCTCACCTCTGGAAAAAGAAAAAGAAAACATGAGTGAGGGGCCTCAGGATCCCTGTGAGGAAACCAAGGAATAACAACTTCTTTGGAATAGTATTATTCCATGCCGGGTATTGATTTTGTCATCCATTTATCTTTTGACTGCTCCTGCTTGGCAAATGATAAACTGTGTAGGCATCCTAAACATAGAAGGCTGCTACCAGAGACTAATGAGAGGCCTCCAAGTGAGTCCAGGAGAGAGCAGTTGGTAAGCTCTGCTCAGCTGTTCACCCACTCACCTCAATACAGCAGCACATCTGTGCTGACATTTACATATGCCAAGTCACGCTTAAGCAAAGACAGCTCCCTGCCTTGTGGTAGGAGATAAAGACATAAAAGTAATCAAGGAGACAGGCTGCCTTCAGAGCCCATTCTTCTGTGACATGAACTGAAGAAAGGTTTATCTGGAAGCTGTGAAAGGACAAGTGAAGAATGTCCTGGAAGTGATCAGACAGAGAAGATAACTTCACCCTTTTCATGTCTGTATTTGTCTCTACCCTTATCTCTCTAATGCCAATATTGAAATTTTGCAATAACTAGGCAGGGCTCCTAGTCACCTTCCTACAGCTAAAACGGCAGAGTCCTCTCTTCTCTCAGTTGTTCTACACACTCTCTTAACTTTCTTTTCTACTTTCTCTGCAGGCATTTCCAGCCAGCACTCAGTTTCCTCTGGGAACACCCTTGTAGATTATTCACTGAGCATATACTTTCACAGTTGCTTAAAATTCAATGTGTTTTCTAACTTCCCCACCTGCGTAAATCCTTTTACCTAAAACAGATTTCATATCGGCGTGTCATAATATATTTTCATCCTCTGGAGTAGTGAGATATCAAGCAAGCTTAACAATTTGTTCAAAGTGATTGAATAGGATTAAGAAGCATTTACAAGTATGCATGTAAATCAAGTCAACCTTTTTTTCTTTTGTGTGTGTAGGCTGTGTTTGCACATGGACTGTGTGTGTGTGTGTGTGTGTGTGTGTGTGTGTGTGTGTGTGTGTGTCTAGGCACAATTGCACATGTGTATATTTAGTTATGTATGCTTGTGTATGTGTGTACAAATGGAAGACAGAGGACAATTCCTGTTGTCATTCATTGGGAGGTATGCATCTTGTTTATGAAATGGGGTCCTCCATTGATCTGGATACCACAAATTAGAGTAAGATGCTTAACAGGAGTCCTCCCACTCATTCTGAGAGTACAGACTTACATCATCATGCCCGGCATTTTTTACCTGGATTCTTGTTTTCAAACTCAGGCTGGTGTGTCTACCTCACACGTACTTTACCAACAGAGCCATCTTCCCAGTGCCCTTATTTTCCTGCCCCCTATAAAGGCAGCCCAGCTTCTTTCTCAAAGCAGGTTTCCCCTTCCTTCCATACACTCAGGGGTTTAGACTCCTGACTTTTCAGTCTAATTGGCCTAATTTAAAAATCATGTTGGCAGCAACAATTTTTATAACTATCTAGCATTATGAGATAGTTAGCCAGAGAGGTGTATCTGACAGCTAAGTCATTTCTCCCCAGAAATGCCCTGTATTTAGAAAGGGATCTGTTAGTCTTGTAATTGCTACTGTTTTTCTGTAATAGCCTCTGGTCCCCTAAGGCATCTGCCAATGTTATTCACCCAGAGTCCCTCAGGCAGGCGTTGTGTTAAAATATGACTTCATGGTGAAATGTGCCTAATGTCCAATAATCCTTTCCAAAATGCCCTGCTGGAGTATGGGCTCTTACCTCTATCTTCCTGCCCCAAACTACAGTTTATCAGAATCATTACAGCATTGTCTATCTGTGTCTATCCATCTGTGTCTGTGCCTCGAAACTTTAAGGACCAAGAACTTCCCATTTTTCTGAGATGTCTGTAAGGACGTTTGTATGATAGAGACTTGGTGCTTCTTTGGTGAGAAATATATTTAGTCACGTGTGGGAGGTTCATAATTGTGAGAAGATCCAAGGAAAAGTGTGTGACACAAATGTACAAGGTATGACCACTGGATAGCCCTAGACAGGAAAGAAAAAGAAAGCACAAGCCAAGGGTACTGATCTCCGAGGTAGAAGACCTCCACAACTACAGAGTAAATTAACCTGGACCAGTGGGGGCTCCAAGAGACTGAACCACAAACCAAAGAGCTCACATGGGCCTTACCTACACCCCCTACACATATGCAGCAGATGTGAGATGTGCAGCATGGTCATCATGTGGGTCCCCTAACAATGGGAGCAGGGGCTGTCTCTGACTCTGTTACCTGCCCTTGGGTCCCTTTCCCTAGCTGGGCTGTCTTGTCTGAGAAGATGTGCTTAGTCCTGCTGTGACTTGAGATGTCTGGGTGGGTTGGTATTCCTTAGAGGCCTCGCCTTCTCTGAGAAGAAGGAGAATAAGGGGGATATAAGGGCAAGACTTGCAGGAGAAGAGGGTGGGGGCTAAAATCAGGTTATAAAGTAATTAAATAAATAAATTTTAAAAATACTTTACAGTAACAGAAACTAGAAACACTGGTATCACTGGCTGACAGGTCTGGGCTTGGAGAATGGAGGGTGGTGGGGGGCTGGACAAAGCATCTGTGAACCATCCATCAACAAGTGTGATGGGAGTACTTGGATCAAACAAGACAGACTCCCAATATTGGACTTTAATCCCTTAGCATAACCTGTAACTCTTCATCAAAGGACGGCGGGACCTAGTCTTTGAAAACTCATTCTTCCTCAGTGTTCCCTAAGCCTTGGAGGGCTCTTATAGATGCTCCATTCATAACTGGATGTTTAACTGCCACTTATTCTTTGTGCCTTCCCCAGTAATGACTCTGCCTGCCCCAACCCCCACATACACACACTATAAAAAGAAGCCTCCTTGGCCAAAGTTCACAGCAGCCTGATTTCTATACACAAACATATTTATTTAAAAAGCCATTTGATGGCACATAATGCCAGTTTAGTAAAGTTACAACAATAACTTCCCAACTAGGGAAGGCCTAGGACCTTCTCCATCATGGGCTTTTGATGGGTTTTGCAGTGTCAGGTGTTAATTCCCTCCTGTGATGCTGTCGTCAAGTCAGGTGAGAATGCAGAGTTGGTCAGAAGAGATCAGGCATGTTCAGGGTGATATTGCCATGGACAAAGGAATCTGTAGCTGGCTGTGATGAATTAGTTGTAAATGCCACGGCTCTCTGGCCAACCAGACCCCCTGCTCAGATGTAGTTGATAGGCAGCACAGTCTCCTCCTGGGTTCCATAATATGGGGACGCCGGTGCCCACTCGTTGGTCATTTCCCCCTTGCCAGGCCACAGAGGAAGGGGATGCAGCCAGTCCAGAGGAGAATTGATAGTCTGGGATCAGATGATAGGGGAGGAGGGCTCCCCTTTCTCAGGACTAGAAGAGGGAGGAGGGGGAGTGAAAGAAAAAGGGTAGGACAGGGAGCAGATGGAGCAGGCTACAATCAGGATGTAAAGTGAATATATTAAAACATTTTTTAATTAAAAAAAGAATGCGGGTGGTTTTTCCTACTATAGACTTGCCATTTTAATACCAGTGGACTCTCCTTGACTGTCTGATATTGTTGTGCACAGGGCCCAGAGATGAGTAAGACAGCCAATGACAATTTTCTGATAGCATTCTGCATAGCCGTTTCCAGCACCGCGAGAGCTAGCCAACGGAGAGGAAGCTTCCAGCTAAGTTCCAGCTTGATTTTTCCATGTCCTGCAAATAAGATGTGTAACTTCATCAGCTACAGCATCTCTATCTAGCTATAGGGAGGAACTAACACCAGAAGCAGCCGCCTGTGTTGTTTGTAGGACTTACACTGCCTTTGAAGACCCAGCTTGTAAGAATATCACACACCAGAGGCACTGGGATTTTTGTTTAATAACCTATAGCTTCTGGGAACAATTTTATCTGTACACACAAGTTATCTCCATACAAACATTTATCTGCTTGTTTGTTTGTTTGTTCATTTATTTTTATTAGCTTACCAAGTGTAGCTTAATTTTCCTTGATCTTGGTTGGTCTTCTCAACCAAAACATTCATATTTCCCCTAGTCTCCTTTCCACTTGCATACATATCGACCTTCTCACTTAAAGAATCTTTCCTTCCACTCCCATGGGCCACATTTACTTCTGTGTGCTCCCCCCATACTCATCCAGATATAAATGCATACATCTAAAATACAGAACATTGGATCTGTATATGAGAGTGAACACACGGTATATGTTTTCCTGATCATATTACCTCACTTAACATCATTTTCAATTCCACCCATTTTTCTTCAATTTTTTAAATTTTACTCTACTTTGAAAGTGAATAGAATTTCATTGTGTATATACACAACATTTTCTTTGACCGTTCATCTCTTGATGACACATCCCTCTGCAAGGCTTAGAGAACATTACACAGGAAGCAGAAGAAAGATGCTAGGAAAAGCAGGGAGAGGCATGTGCAGAGAATGCCGACTGCTGGGCATACCATTCTTGTTGCAACCTTGAGCTATTGAACTGTGATTAGCTGCTACAGAGCATATCAACTCCTTGCCATGGAAGGAGAAAGGGTCCGTGGGGCCACACACCTCCACAAGGATTTATAGTCAGATAACAATTTAGGTAGGGAAAGAGACATTTTCCTCAAAGTGTACCCGCTGACACAGGTACTGCATCCTGCAGTGAACACATTCCCACCACGTGCATGTAACCCGTTCATGGTGTCACAGAAATAGAGATGTGAAAACCAAAACAGGACGAGGTGGAAAGAGGAAAAAGAGTAACAGGTGGGAGGGGGACAAGAGAGCACAAAACAGGGGCTAATATGATTGAAATATATTGTGTACATGTATTTAAATGCCATAATAAAACACACTGTAAAGTATGATTAATATATGCTAATAAAATATTAAAATGAAAAGAAAATATGTATTACTCCCAACTATGTGTTACTAGTTTAGTTACTTTAAGAAACAAAAACTTATGAAACAACTTGTTTTAATTAAGACTTCAGTCAGCTTACATAGTTAATACTTTTATCAAAAAAAAATCTGAAAACATTTAACAAAGTTATTTGCCTATTTTACTTCTGGAAGAAATGTATTTCTTAAGAACATAGGCATGTGTATCCCTTATTGTGAATTGCAGTGTTTTATAACTCTAATTTTGTTGTTTTTAATTTCCTTTTTGCTCAGCTTTCTGGAGGGAAGGCTGTGCTCGCTCTACATTGAGCAATGTCTGTAAGTGGTCTTCAGGATAAAGTGTGTTTGCACCTGCCTAGTTCAGGGTTAGGTTCTTGTATATAGGAAGGTATTTTTTCAGGGAGGGTTGGGTGTGGCGTTCACCCTCCCGGGGTGAACGGGGAGGACAAGAATTCATAGGGAATGGCTTTACCTTCATGCTGCTTTGATGCCTTGAGAAGGAAGATAGAATTCATCCAGCTATTACTATCTCTACTACTTTTTGAGGGCATCACAGTCAAGGAAGAGAGAGTTGGCTGTATCAGAAGTTGCCTCCCTCCATCTTCAACAGGAGCATCCTTTGCCTCTTGGGTCAGACCCACTGTCTGTGGTGTCTTTCTTTTCCTTATCCAGAATGACCAGAATGGTAGAAACATAGTGACCACAGCACTGTGCATCTGTGCCAACCTCTCTCCCTGTAGTTACTCAGTTCCCAGCAATTACCAGGGTGCATCTCTCACAAATGAAACTGTGGGCCTTTGTCCATTTGAATAGCTACCAGTATCCAAGGTGTTTAGTCAAAGGAGGTGGGAGTGCAATCTCTAGATTAGTTTCTTATAAACTAGGAAATTGTAGGCATCATTTAAACTCTGTGTTTCTTCACTCACAGCAAAGCCATTACAGGACTATACAAGGAGACTCAGAGTGTGAGAGTACCTGCTGCGCAAGCCTGAAACTTGAGCCCAATTCCTGGAACCAACAATGGAGAACGTGAGCTTACCCTTACATGTGGTCCTCTGACCAACATATGCACGTTGTGGCATGCATGCACCTACACATACACACCCACATGTGCGCATGCACACACACACACACACACACACTGTACACAAGCACATACAATAATAAATCAAATTTCATGTAATCTTATTCTTAGCAAAATGGTTATAAATAATATATCCATAAGTAATATCAAAGTATTTGCATAATTCGGGAAATATTTAACACTTCTAATAATAGATTATTTATTTTTAAACTTACTGAGTTTTTTCAGTGTAGAGATCTTCTAAAGTAAGAGAAAGTGGGGGAAAGTCTTGCGTTCATTGGCACAGTAGACAACTTCCTGAACAGACCACCAATAGGTTGGCCCTTAAGACCAATAATTAATAAATGGGACCTCCTGAAACTGAAAAGCTTCTGTAAGGCAAAGGATACTATCAATAGTAGAAATGGTAGCCTACAGATTGGGAAAAAAATCCCCACCAACCCTATATCCAACAAAGGGCTAATATCCAAAATACATAAAGAACTCAAAAATTAAACTCCAACAAACCAAATAACCCAATTAAAAACTGGGACACAGAGCTACACAGAGAATTTTCAACAGATGATTCTTTAATGGCTAGAAGCACATAAAGAAATGCTCAACATCCTTAGTCATCAGTGAAATGCAAATCAAATGACTCTGAGATGCCATCATACACATTTCAGAATGGCTAAGATCAAAAACTCAAGTGACAGTATATGCTTGCAAGGATGTAGAGAAAGGGGAACACTCCTCCATTGCTGGTGGGAGTGAAAACTTGTACAACCACTTTGGAAATCAATCTGGCACTTTCACAGAAAACAGGGAATAGCTCTACTTCAAGACCCAGCTATGCCACTCCTAGGCATATACCTGAAAGATGCTCCACCATACAACTAAGACATATGCTCAACTATGTTCATAACAACCTTATTTATAATATCCAGAATCTGGAAAAAAACTGGTTGTCCCTCAGCTGAAGAATGGATAAAGAAACTGTGGTACATTTACATAATGGAATACTACTCAGCCATTAAAAATAAGGAAATCGTGAAATTTGTCGGCAAATGGATGGAACTGGAAATAATCATCCTGAGTGAAGTAACCCAGAACCAGAAAGACACACATGGTATATACTCACTTATAAGTGGATTTTAGCTTATAGCTGAGACTCCTAGTCACAGGGGTCACAGAGACTGGAAAGGACACCTCCTAACTAGACAAGCCTCCTAATGGGAGGAGGAGAACACAAACCACCCATAAAACTTTGACCCAAAAATTACCCTGCCTATAAGACACTCAGGAATAAAGATATAACAGATAGAGAAGAGATTGAGGGAACATCTAACCAATGCCTGCCCCAACCCAAGACCCATGCCAGCCCCTGACACTATTAAGTATACTCTGCAATGCTTGCTGACAGGAGCCTATCACAGTTGTCCTCTGAGAGGTTTCACCTGGCAGTGCTTCAAAACAGATGCTGAGACTCACAGCCACACATTAGGCAAAGCATAGGGAATCGTGTAGTGGAAAAGTGGAGGGATGGATAAAAGGTGAAAGAGCTCCACAAGAAGACCAACAGACCTAATTAGCCAGAGCCCAGAGGGACCTGTGGATTCTGAAGCACCAACCAAGGACCGTGCATGGACTGGGCCTAGGTCCTCTTCATTGATGTAGCCAGTGAGCAGCTCAGACTTCATGTAGGCACACTAGTAAGGGAAGCAGCAGAGAGCTGTCTGTCATGGACTCTGTTGCCTGCTATTTTTTTTAATCAGTTCCCCTTGGAGAGACTGTCTTGCCAGGCCACAGGAGAAGAGGACGGACTCAGTCCCTATGTGACTTGATGAGCTGGGGTGGGTGTGTAGGGGACTCCCCTTTTCCAAGGAATAGGGAAGGGGGTACGGGGGAGGATGGGACTTGGAGGAGAAGAGGGAGGGATGTATTACCGAGAAGCAAAGTGAATTAATTAATTAATTAAAACATAAACGATTTGTTTTCTAGTCTCCATTAAATGGTCAAACTGAAGTATTTATGCAATACTAGTGTAAACAGTTTAATCCCATGGATATTCTACCGTTACCTACAACATGCACTCACTGGAGACCTGTCAGGAGCCATAGGACCTTGCCTGACCTGCCCCAGTGGCTGAGAGGCCCTGCTGGCTGAAAGCCACAGCTGTCTGCATACTTGAGATAATTATTCTGCCTGGCAACCACAAAAGATCCAGCCTGACCTTGAGAAAGAGAACATTCGGTGTATCGTGACTTCTGAATAATCGCCCCACTCCACACCTGCTGTCCTTCGGCCTGGCCCAGAAGATTTTGTAACTTTCCACTGCATTCCTTCCTACACCCCGCCCTCCCAGAAGCTTACTTTAAATTTGGATACCCCTTACAATAAACGGCCCTCGACAAGCAATGTTTCCCTGGGCCCATGTCTCTCTCACGCCCAATTCTTTATTCATAGGTCGCGACCCTCCTTGTCACTCCACAAATAACTAAACCCGTGGGTCGGGGACAGAGACCATGGGGAGTTTTGCCAAACCTTCGTTCTGTTTCCATGAGAGCATGCTTTGCAGTCTGAGGCAGTCAACCTGTGTTGACAGTGGTAACAGGGCCCCTGGATCCACCTACAGACTTCAGAAGTGCATTATTGGTAAATGCTGTGATAGCTGAGCTGTACCCAGACTGCAATCAGCTACAGTTTTTAGCCAGGCAGTCTTCTTTTCTGGAAAAATGCTACACAATTCACCAAGCCTCCAGGGAGCTTGGAAATTACATACAGAGACTTGAGGAGCGGGTGGATTTTTTTTTTAAGCAGTCACAGTAAAGATAAAAGGAATTCAAGAATTTAAAAAAAATTTTAAATCAAGAAATATAAGGTGTTTGCTGATTTTCTATTACAAATTCCAGGCTTTATCTTTCCCCTTTCTAATTCTAATGTAATGGCTTTTAAGTCAATGGTCAAAACTTCTTGACCAGAATTTTTAGTTTATATATCCTTAGTTAAAGTGGTATTATACATCTCTGTATACAACTACGCTTTTCACACTTCATTCATTTCTCTTTTCTCTTTTTTCTACTTTCTTTTTTATGTACATTTAACCCCATGTGAACCCCACAGGCGATATCAAAAAGGAATAGTTATTAAAGCAGTTATCATTTTTATGATGTATTACTTTTCTGATACGAGGATTATATAAGACTGTAAGGAAAACAAACTTTTTGTGACCACACACACTTTAAAATTCTGAGATTTCATCATTCTAACTTCATAAATTAGAATTATTTATGAATTCTAAAATTTCTAAATAAATCGTAGCAAATATACCATGGAGCTCACACAAAATGAATTATTCTAATACAGAAAAAAAGTCCTGTGTAGTTTTTGTCTAATAGGTAGAAACAAAGAAAGGGCAAGAAAAGATGACTTTCACTAGGCCAGGTTAGAATTCTCATTTGCAACCCTAAGAAGGGCTTGGGAAGACTTGGGGTTTTCAGGTGGCATTTGAGGAAACTGCTTTGAGGGTGTGTGTGTTTTGCTGCCTGGTTCACTTTTTCCCTCTGGCAAACACGAGGACTAAAGATCAGTGTGTCGGTCGCTCACTGTCATCACAATAGAAAATGTTTTCTGTTCTCTGGAGCTGCCATCTCATCAACACTAACAGCTTGACCCTGCACCCCAATGCTATAGAGTGCACACGCCTGTCTTTAAAATGTGTGAACTGAATTTTATCTGCAGAGATTTTTCTTTTCATCCCTTGATCTGTCACCATTTCTTCACAATGTCAAAAGCCTAAAAACCTGGCTTGAATGGAGATCAAACTCAGTGGCACACACTTTTGAGTCTGATCATGAATCCGCACAATCAAAACTCCTTTTCAATTCAGACTCAACAGACACAGTCCAGACAGAACCACTAAGTCCCTGCTTTCTCACTTAAGCTTTTTGGAGAAAAAACATAATAAGGTTACAAAGAAATGAAGTAGATGTCTTTCAGAAATTGTACCACAATGTATGCATGTAAAGAAATGTGTGCCTTTGTGACCCTTGAAAGGTTAACTCCTTTCTTAGTGTGTTACCATTGCCCTGAATAGTTAGTTCTAAATTTCCTTTGGAAGGGACTTCAGAAATAGTTTCCCAGCTGTGTCAAAAAAAATCAACATTATTGATTTATGTTCACAAGATCCTCAACTCACCTATTTTCTCCCTTCCTTTCCCTTTCTTCACATGACCTCTCTCGCTCTCCTATGAGCGTTGATTCCCTTTCATCTAGCAAGCATTTGTGGACAAGCAAGCACTACCAGGGAACTGAACTCCTAACATCCTGGCTTAACTACGCTGTCAAATTCTTCCTCTGCTGCCTCTATTCCATTTTTAAAATCTGAAGGAAAAAGTTGCTGGTAATGGAGCCTCTTTTCCTTTATAGGCCTATGCTCACTTCATTTTGTTGATTTTTATGGATGCTCTGATGCTGCTGTTGTTGTTGGTTTTGACAACTGGGCCGAGCCCCTCACAGCCTGAAGGATGGGGTTATTCTAGTCAGTGCATACCTCAGAGCTCCACAGGGGAACTAGCTAAATGATACATGTGGGTCTTGTAAAACTGGCACTCAACTTGGCGTCGTGACCACCAGAAGGCATGTTAGTGTCAAACTTAACTATATTTCCTCCATCCTGTAGCTATGCTCCATGTTTCTTTCTCTTGGTTCCAAACAAACGTCTACCTAGATATCCCATGGGAAACTCAACCGAATATGTCAATAAAGGCTCCTTTCTCTCTACGGACTGGTTCCTCCTCGTGCATTTATTATTATTATTATTATCATCATTATTATTATTAATTATCTAGTGACTTATAGCAGCTATAGGGACTGGAGAGCTGGCTAGGCAGTGAAGAAATGCTCTTCCATGGTCCATCAGTCCTCAGCACCTGCATGGCAGCTCATGGAGGTTTCTTACCGCAGTTTCAGGGGATTCTAACCCCTCTTCTGGCCTCTGCAGGTGCTGCACTTATGTGAAAAAAAAAAAACAAATATACATGTACAAAACCATCGATACACATAAAATAATAAAGTAATAAAGTATCCTCTAACTGCTGAAAAATATATTTACATTGCCTAAGAGAACCTGAGTTCTTATATAAGTTATGCTCTTTTTATATCAAACCAAGTATTAGTAATATATAGTGTCTTACATAGTTTTGAGATCAGCTGCAGCTTCTTTTTTCTATATTTATTTATTTAATCTATCTATCTTTTTATGTACATTGGTGTTTTACCTGCTTGTATGTTTGTGTGAGGGTGTCACACCCGCTGAGACTGGAATTACAGGAAGGTGTGAGCTGTCACATAGATGCTTAGAACAGAACCTGGGTCCTCTGGAAGAGCAGCCCCTTCCTAACCACTGAGCCATCTCTCCAGACCCCCAGATTCTTTTTGCAGCCTGACAACTAAAAACTCAATGGAAGCTTGTCATTGATGTTTAAAACTTCCTATTTCTACAATCACATCTCTCCAATCATTCATTCATGATGTTAATTGGATTAACATTCACAGGTATTATTCATATTAATCTTTTATACTTTACTATATTAGCTAAATATAATACACTTCTACTTGTCCTCACAGAAGCAATCAATTTAAACCAGAATGCATTGGAGACAACATATTCTTTACTCTTGTCTATGTTGTAGTTGGAGTGGTCCTCTCATATATGACAATTACAATTTTTAGTTTATCTCGACCACAATATCATCAGCCACTTCATCAGCTGGCATCTATAACAGGCTTCTAGAAAGACAGGAGCTATCTTCCAACTGTTGGTACTAAGTTGTGGTAGGCGGCAGATTGTCCCACAACAGACGCCCTTGTGATCAATTGACACTGGGCATATATTATATTGTATGGCAACAGAACATTACTGCAGCATGTGGCCATGAAAGTAAAGAAATTACAGTGGAGCTTCTACATAGGTACCATGGCATCATAGTGCAGTTAGATGTGGAAGAAGACACACGAGAGGAAGTATGGAAGACTCAGTGAGGAAAAGAGCTTAACAAGGCTGATTCTGAAGATGAAGTAAGAGAGCTCTATGCTGCAAAATGCATAAGAGCTAGAACCATAGAAAACAGTATTTCTCCTAGAGACTACAAAAAGCAATGGAGCACTGTGGACACGAAGATTTTAGCATAGAAAGAGACATTTTCGACTTCCGACCAAAAGGACTGTAAGATGACAATTTGCGCTACAGTGGGCCTGGAAAATGATGTGTCCTTGGTGAATCTGTTGATTTAGAGAAGAGCAATAGAGTTTTACACACACACACACACACACACACACACACACACACACACACACACACACACACACACAACACCACTCTACTTTTTTTATTGATTATTTTCTCTTTGACATTGCTAATATTATAAATTTCAGATTATAGAAAAGACATATAAAATTTAAGGATAGCATGTAGAGATGTAAAACACACATGATGCCAATATACGTTCAACACTAGAAATGCTTGACATTGACTTTATAGTTGCAAGCGGGGGCCTACACTGCGCAGGCAAGGAACACAGAAAACAGTGAAAAACAAGGTAAGCATGGGAAGTGACACAGAAATTGTACCCACTTTTTTTCCTAGTGACTTATTTCTGTTTCTTTGTAAACTTAAACACAAATTAACACAAAATTGTAAGAGGGCTGGCAAGTAATTAAGAGGAAAGAACCCTGGCATATCTTGCATTCCATAGTATTAAAATAACCTCTACGTAGGATGGAAAACAGATTCCTGCAATTCTTTTGCCTTGAAGAACAAGAAAAAAATTTACTCATATGATAGTTTATGAGTTGAGTTCAGGACACTAAAACAGTCCTACCCGGCAGATCATTCATAAGCCCAGCATAGCATCCTCTGACTTTGCTGTGGAAGGTCAATCTCAGTCACCATGGTGTTCAAATGTTATCCATGAGAAATAACTGCAAAAGGGAAGGTGAGAGCTTCCCTGCTAGGCCTCAGATGAAATAGACCCACTCTCTCTTAAGGGAACCATGAAACACAGAAATACTGGCATGCACACAAGGCAGAGTGGAAAGGCAGTCTGGCCTGGAACCAAGCAAGAACAATACTTACGTGGACAGCTAGTGAATTTTTAGAGTTAGTATCAGTTTATGTAAATAGTTTTTAGAATTATAGTTGGCCCTAAGTAGCCTGGGACTATGAGGGTTTCACCCTTGCTTTCACAAAAGCCTTGGATACAGATGCAGAAACTGGGGCGATAAACAATTGGGTAAGTCTGAATGCTCTTCTCATGGGCCCTTCTTGGACGCTCTCACCCCCTTATTTCAAGGGCAGATTCCTTGGTGATTTCCTCACCAGGAAGAGGAAAATGTTGGATAACTATTAATAATTCATCTTTGATAGATTAAAATTGATCTAACATAGTTGGTATCCATGAAGACCATAGCAGGAAAGGGATGCAGGAAACATCTTCTTTACAAATGAAACCTGTGCTTATTTATTTGTTTCACCTGTTTTTAGAAATCTGTCAATTACATGATTTCCTTTTGCTGCTGACTACTGGTTTTATCTGACAGGTTTTACTCCAGATCTTAACCTGTGGCCAGGAAAACCTAGAGAAATGGAGGGTAACAAGAAAGTAAGTCAAGTTCCTGGGTACCAGAAATTAAAACACCACAGAGTAAGAACAATGTCTCAAGAGTTTGAAGTCATCAGTGTTCAAAGTTGAATCAACATCGCTACTTTAGGAAAGAGGATGACAAGAGATAGCAAGAGAATCCGTGGTTGTGTTCGTAGCAGCTCTGCACAGTTTGGACCCACATACAGGCAGGAAGAGCAGCACTAATGCTGAAAGCACACCGGGCACACCTCAGTGAGCAGTGTGAACACCAATGTCAGGAGTATGTCACATATTGCCCTTTAAGAGAATTTTTACAATTAATTATATCATAATGAGAATCATCTAAGTAAATTACTATTCTGAAAACATCTAGCCAAATTCAGCCACTCTGAGCAGAGGGTTAAAAGTCACAGCATTTAGCAATTGAGGTGTGGGTAAAAACAGAACTGAACAGAAATAATAAGAATCATAGCGGGAGTTAGTTCTACAAAATGCAGGGCCTATGCATGAAATAGCTCTCCTACACTCACAGGTTCCTCTTTACATCAGCAGTATGCAAGCTTATTATGCTGAGATATATCACACACACATATATGTTACAAATACTATATATTTATATAATATATTTGTTTTATAAAAGCTAATTTCTCCCAAATTTATTTCTATTTTTATGGGCTGGCAATCACCTTTCCCAGCATCTACTGAAGTTAGGTGCATCCAACAATGAGTTCTAGTTGATTAATGACGTGGATGTGGGGGAGTGCACAGCACTTTAAGATGTATTCTGAAGCCTTTCTTGCTCCCATGTGTCTCTCCTTTCTAACAGCCAGCTAGGAGCAAAGAGCCAGTGGCAGAGCTGCAGGCCACAGAGAGAGTACAACAGTATTGAAAAGAGTGCAAGTCCCCGAAACTGTATCAAAGTCACATCCCCGCACTTCACTCAGCTGTACCAAACTACGCCCATTGGTAAGGAAATCATTCCTTTCTGCTAATTCACTGAAATCCAATTATCAATGGTTTCAACAAGTTGTGTGTGGGTATTTTACTGACAACTTATGGTGAACCAAACTGCAAAATATGTAACACAATAAATGTGTTTTACTTAAGGAACATTTTAAAGTACACTCCCAAGGCCTGAAAAGATGACTCAGCTTTTAACACGGAGGCTCACGAGGATGTAACTCCATCTCCAGGGGATTTGACACCCTCCTCTGGCTTCTGTAGACACTGCACACTTGTGACACACAGACAAACACGCAGGCAAAATACTTATACACATACAATTTTAAGTATTAAAAAAACTCAAGTGCATCCTGAAAAGAAACAGTTGGAAATGCTATGCACAGATTAGAAATGTTTAATTAAAAATGATTAGGAAATGTTGATAGCTTTAATATGCATTTTCTGTAGTTATCTTCAAGACTTATTCTAAGCAATTTCCACCAAATTAGAACTTCTTGGCTTGAGGAAGAAACGAAGATGAAATAAGCTATACAAATCACTTACACATTTTCACATATAGCTAGAAATGAATATGACTTCATGTCAGCCTTACAATTTGTGGATCCTTTCAGATTAGGGACCATCTATGAAAGAGCATCACATAGAATGTGACACGTGTGGATGTTTGCTCAAGTGGACTGGAGAGTCTCATGAAATCATCAAAACACAGTCTGCAAATAGGTTGTGAACAGGCTTCAGACAAGGTTGACTGACGTACATAGAGGTAATTTCACTACAGGCAATACAGAAAGAGATATGCTACTCATAACATCTTTAACTGGGGTTCTCACAAACACACGCACGGATACGTGTCATGCATGTATTCCAATACAAGCTGTCTTTACTTCAATCTGTAGTGCAGAATGCGTGCCTTACATTGAGATGCTCAAACTCCAGAAGAGGCTGTGCAAAGCATTATGAATAGAACAAGGAGTTCTCCTGTGCCCCTCCCATGATGGGCTCAACCTAGAGAACGGCTCCGAAGCCAGGGTCCAAAGCGTGTGGGAATGGACAAGAATCGAGTCTAATCTATTACTGTCTAACATACTAACTGCAGCAAAACCTCCGTAAGAGAAGAGGACTGACGCACAAGTTAAGGATGTCAGCTAAGGACACATCCCTACTTCCCAGATGGCAAATCCAAGGGCAGTGTCTTTTCATTTTCCTTTATAGTCAATTGAAATAATATTTTCCTAGAGTTTTTTGTGAAAAGCAACACAATATACATTAAGCCTGCCTATACATTGTGTGAGTATGCATGTGTGTGTGTGTGGTAAATGTGTGTGAGTGTGCATATGGATGTACATGTGCATAGTATGTGAGTATATATGATATGCATGTATGTGCTTTTGAGTGTGGGGGGGGCATGTCTTTTCATGGGTGTCTAGATTCAGATTTAAAGTGTTATCTCCGTACAAATGTGAGTGATTTGTTCCTTTCCCTGATTTCTGCTCTGAGCATTAGAGCTCCTTTACACAGGTTGGACTCAATTACCTTCATGAGCAGCTCTATTCTATTTCTTCCCTTCTGCCTCAGGACCAGGACTTGGGTCCTGCCCCTACTGGGCTCATTTTTCTGAATCCTTTTATGTGATGATGACCTTTCCTTAGTACGGAAACCAAGTCCATCCCAATTTACTGCACAAAAAGGAGTTGGAAAGTTCATTCTTATCCTCCTGGAAAACTCTCAGCCTCCCATGTGAATTGGGATATGTCACTGCAAAGCTACACAGAGACAAAAGTAATCCTACAAGTAAGTCAGTAAAAAGGCAAAATAGTAAATCCACTGTCCTCAGGAATATTCTGTTCAAACTGTGACTGGCCACCCAACATTGGCCATGAGAGTTAGAAATAATTCACTTTAATAAGAGAAATATATATTTCCAAAACATATTAGAAAGTATTTAAAGTTGTAAACATAAATACTATTCTTTTCTTTTAACAACAAAGAAAAGTCACTCAAAGATATAGCAGTATTCCTTAGTTCTGTTGCAACTACAGTGTAATGCAAATTTTCTCATAGAACTATACAAATATATACATGCATATATAAATATATTATATATAACATCATTTGATCATAAAATGATGTTGATTAAAAACTAAATGGAGGAAAAGTGTAGATAAAGAAATACATAATAATGCATTAATATTGTCATATAGTCATATGTGCCAGTATGAACAGGAAAGTATTTAGAACATGGGTTTGGGCATGAGAAATTAGTTCATTAACAAGAAAATACTTTTACAACCCCCAGTGATACTCACAAATTATTATGAGATCTTCATAAGCATAGAAAATATTTGATTCTGAAAGAAACAAATTTTAAACTCATGGTTTATACTAAATACAGTGTATGCATTTAAGATTCTGCATCACTAAATTGGCCTGATGAATTTGAAACTCTCAGGGAAAAATTTGTTGAGTAAACTTCTCTCATACGGACTTTTTCAGTTTCCCACCAATGTAACTGGAAACACCGAGACACATGGAGAAGAAAGAGCTCGAACCAAAACAGCAAACGCTCTCTGCATTCCATGATCCAGAAAGAATTGAACACTGGCTCAAAGTGGATTTAAAAACGTACTTGGTGGAGTTCCCAGAAAGAGAACACCTGTTCACCCGAGGCAACAACGCCAAAAGAAAGAGAAGCCACGGGCCCACAGGCCCCTCCTCCAGCTGCTGAGCGTGTGCGCTCTCCCTGCCTCTGACCGCTTCTAAGGAGAGACAGGTTTCTGACAGCCTTCCAGCTGGGCACTGAGGCCAGCTATGAGGTATACAGCACTGTGTGGCTTCTCATAGCTGCTGTGCCAGTGCGCTGCTGCAGCTTTCTGTCTAGGAGCACATTATTAGCACTTGCTTTGTGGTAAGATTTTCTCATAAAAAGAAAGAAAGAAAGAAGAAAGAAAGGAAGGAAGGGAAAAAAAAAGGATGCAGAGCACTGTGATTCCAAGCATGCCGGGCATTACCCGAAGCCCTCTAGATACAGAAGGATGGGCGCGGGTGGTCGAGGGGGCTACACGTACATGTGAACAATGTCTTAAAAAATATCGGGGGCAGAAAATGTTGAGAGACTGAATTTCACAGCCCCTGCTGCTTCAAGCTGCACAAGTAATCTTAGCAGTCTCCAGCTGCTAAAGGCCTCTGCCGTTAGTGCACCTCTTCTCAGACCCTTGTGGGACTGAACTACTTGGGAGGTAAGGAAGGAGGAAGGACCTCCATGACTGGTCCTGTCCTTGGCTGCTCTTGCACACACAGCTCTTCCTCTCTGTGCCCTGGCCTGTAGCACAGCCCCTGCTTCCGTCTGGGCACGATCACTCATTTCCCTATACTTTATAAAATCACTACAGAGGGCTCGCCTGCTTAGCTTGAAGTGGAACAGGAAAAAAGACCTCCACTGCAGAAGGTTAATGTTGCAAGATGAAAATAAATAGAAGAGGAAGAGGAGGAGGAGGTAGAAGAGGTGTCAAGTAGGATGCGTTGGAATATGGGATGAGAAGATGGAAACAACTAGTACGGTGCTTTGTGCTGCTGTATTTTCTTGCTGTCTTGCCAGTCTGTGAATGATCAAACAATGGCATAGAGAAACAAATGTTTGCTGCCTCTGCAAAGGACACACCTTTTACACAAATGAACAAAGAAACACGTGTGAAAACACGCAGCACCCTTACAAAACACTGCCAAGCAAGGAAGAAGTCGGTTCTCCAGAGCCATAGCAAGTGGTCTTTGAAAACATCTCCATAGAGCAGCTTGATTGTTCAACTCCACAGCTGTCAGGGAATAGCGTCAGTGATGAAAGATCATGCCAAAGCAGATGCCTATGACCCTATCGACCTGACCTTCCCCCCTCATATCGCCCCACCTGTGTAATTTAGGCACTCCCCTGTACGCTAAGGATGCCAGACACTCTTCAGACTAGATGTTTCTTTCCTGAGTAAATTACTAGCCTCAACTCCTTTCTTTGTTAAGGCCCCTCTTCCCACTCGTCATTTTCAGAGGGTGTTTGCCTGGCCACCCAGCTAATGGCAGCTTCCTGCACCCTTCATCGCTTTAGCCCTCCACACCAGAGACCCGACAGTAATCTGCCGTGACGTGAATATAAAATGCTCCCTGTAGCGTCATGCCTTGGAACACTTAGCTCCCCACTCCTGGTGTTTTGGAAGGCTGTGTGTCCTTCGGGGAAAAGGGTAAGGCTGGAGGAAGTCTGTCGCCGGAGGCAGACTTTTCAGGATGAGAGACCACGCCCCTTTCTGTCATAAACCGTAGCTTCTGGCGGAACAGGATGTGCAAAGTCACAACCATATGAACCAGGACTATCTTCCATGCTTTGCACACCAGGATGGACAGACGTACACTGAAACCAGCAGCTTATGCAAATTTTCCTGACCTTTTTGGCAGTTACCCTGACACAGCAATGATCAAAGTAGCGAATACGCAATCCAATGTTAATCTTCAAAATTGCCTCCAAATCAGTGGTTCTCAACCTTCCTAATGCTGGGACGCTTTAATACAGTTCCTCATGCTGTGGTGACTCTTAACCATAAGATTATTTCATTGCTACTTTATAACTGTAATTTTGCTACTGTTGAAACTCATAATGTAAGTATCTAATATTCAGGATACTTGATATAATACCTCCAAGGGGGTCATGGCCCACAGGTTGAGCTCTGCTGTTCTACACAAACCCAGCCTACAGCACTTACATCTATAGGACACGTTCACTAGTGGCAGTAGTAGCAAATGTGTAAAAGAGTTCAGTAAAACAGGAAGCATTCAGAAAATAATGCTTTTATTATTTACAGCTATACCATAGTGTTAGAATCATGTCTGGTCAGAGGTTTATACTCAGTGAACATTTTTGGAGTAGGAAAAAATAAAAGGCACTGGCATGAGAAAAAAAAAAAAAAAGGAGACGATTTAATGCAGAACCACACAGCGGAAGTGGTAACTCTATTACAATTCACATTGGAGGAGAAGACAGATCCAGTATCCCATGAATAAAAAGTATATTGAGAATATAAAGACAGAGTCAAATCCATTCCAGAACAATTTTTTAAAAGGAGAAAAAGAGGTGAAAGATCCATGGAACGGATATAATGAATGTGGAGGAAGGAGAAGAATAAAACTAGAAATTTAGTTTGTAAGGAAGAAATATAATAATTATCCTTAGAAATTGTAATAATAGCCAAAGAAAACTAAGGCTTACTAGTAAAAGATCAGAATTGGCCCAGTGTATGCAGATCTGAAGTCCTAATTATCTGTAACAAAACAATAATACAAAAACCTCTTAAGGTTTCTTTCTACTTCTCCATTTCATAACTCTATCCTACACACTAATAATAATAATAATAATAATAATAATAATAATAATAATAATAATAATAATAATAACCAAAACAAACAAAAACTAAATCAAAACTCAAAAAAACTCATCTTTTTATATAAAGGGCACTTGGTGGCCACGTTTCTCTGGGGGCATAGAAGGGTTTGTGCCATGGACCCTCCCCAAGCTTTCATGCCCGGCCTCTGTGGAGTAAGATGCACCCGAAGAGTGAGCTCGGCAGCAGCTCAGCATCGCCTTGCACAGGGCTCCAGCCTGCAGCACTGAGGAAGAACAAAGGAAGGCAGCTTCTCTAAGCCCCAAGCTCAAGGAGTCTCCCAAGCCCCGAGTCCTGAATTATCATCCCTGCACAGAGGCACCACCTCCCAAATGGCGCTTGTGTTCGTGGCCCTCAGTGGTGATGCCTGAGAATGTACTTGTCGTAAACACTCCCTTCTCTCATCTGTGTGCGGGAAGTCAGAGTCCTCAGTCTGTGATGACACAGCTCTGCTGGTTCTCAGGGTGTGGGAAAGGAGCATGCTATGGAAGGGGGCGAATGGCAGATGGTGCTTCTTACTTCACAGCAGCCAGGAAGCAGAGAAAGGCAGAGTAATGGATCCAAAGGAAAGATGCATGGCTGAAGCAGGCCTGGTGACTCACTTGCTCAAAGCGGCCTAGCGCCTGTCAGCTGGTTCAGCTGTGACTCATCAAGGTCCACCCTTTAGTCAATCCAGCACACACACTATCAACTCACCTTTGGAGCACATCTGTGGCTGGAAATCAAGCCTTCTGTAGAGGAGCCTTTTTAGAGACATTTTATAGATAAAATAATAATTTATCTTACCTAGGAGGGTATTTTTTTTTCCTCATGTAAGATCTGAGAAAGAAAAACTCAATCTCTGAAGACCCAATAACTCCTAACAAATTACAATTACCTATCCACCCTGGAAATTATTTTTGGAATAACAATGCGTTGAAAAGCAAATAAATCTCCAGCTTTCATACAAAATAAAAAAGCTTCAACAAGTAGGGATGAAAATTCGTCTCTCCTACAATCTCTTGTGCATGAAATGTGGTAAGACAACATGGCAATCTAAAGAGTTTCAGAATGAAAACCCATTTCCCAAAGTATTTGCCCTGAAAACTAAAAGGAAGAGAAACACTGTCTCGGATGTGTAAGAGTTCAGAAAAACCATCTTCTAGTCAGAAGTTTCAGTAACAACAACAAATAGGGACAGACAAACAAAAATGCAAATAGGTCATACGAAGGGGGAAAGGGAAATAGCGAGCAGGAGGATAGAGGAGGACGCTGGGTAAGAATGGGACAGGACAGGCCGTGGTAGGAGGGCCGCCTAATACTGAGGGTGTCTGCAGTGCCATAATGGAATTTCTACTATTTTATAAGCATCACGTTAGTTTAAAAGGAGTTAGCTTACATCGGGGATAATATTCCTCCCAGTGGCTACCTGCGTTATACCTTGCCTCAGGTCGTTGCTTGATGTGGCAGAGACCCTGGTAAAAATGCATGCTGTTGCCATTGCTTTTAGATGCCCACTAGAATAAGATGGCAGGGCTCTATTGCTTGAACACTGTATGCACTGGTCACAGAATGTAGAGAAGTCAAGTTAGCACCGACCGGGGAAGCTTCTTCCTCACTGGGTGACATTCAGAGTACTGGAAGGCACTATGCAAGCTTATAAGGGATAGAAATCATCTACAGCCTTACCTAGCTATGAATCCTATGAGCTACAGAGCCACCAGCCTGGCAGAATATGCCCATGGGTGCAGTAGTAGAGTGAATGTCATGGGAATAACCAGCTACTTTCGGATTAGGTGTAAACCTTATACCACAGGAACAAAATCTGACCAAATATCTCAGCCTGGGAAGCCCACAGGCCCTAAGGGAGAACCTGCTACTATTAGTTTGGTAAGTGGATATAATATGGAGCTGCCTATTAAATGAGTGTCACTCCATTCTTAAGGACTAGTGCAGCCTGCACTTCTTATCAGAAGTTTCTTTGCACAGTTGACAGTGGCTCATACAGGGGCTCATAATTGGTCAAAGGATAAAGACTAAGAATTTGTGGAGTGCTCAGCCATAAATGGAACATCTACATCACATGTCTTCGCCGAGGCTCGGAGAACATACCAAAGGGGGGGGGGACACTGTAGTAGGTCAGGGAGGGCTGAGGCAAAACAGTGTCTTCTGAACATGGCAGGACCATTTAACTGCTGAACTCATGGTTGCTTGGGCAAGAACGCCATGAACTAAAACCAGTCGCCATCCCAGCATGGGCGGGAGAGGGGCACATGAGAACCTTAGATGAGGGTGAGCTCATAGCTGATATCTGGTAGATTTCTCATAGAGCTGTGCCCCCTTGCAGGCGGCCATGCTCCAGTGGATAGCCTCACACTTGTAAGGTATAAAGAAGAAAAAAGGGAGGAATGGGAGGATACAAGGGATGGGATAAACATTGAGATGTAACAAGAATAAATTAATTAAAAAAAAATAAAGAAGAAAAAAATAAGTGATGGCATGAAGTTGGTGTGGGTGCATAACAGGGAAGATCCAGGAGGAGTTGGAGATGAAAAACACAGTATGTACATGTATGAAATTCTCAAAGATATACATGGATAGCATGTTTTAAAATTGCATTGATCAAATGAGAACTTTGCAAAAAAAATCAGGATTAATAAAAGAGGAAATTGTCATGGAAGAGTAACAGTGGAGTCTCTTTGTTCTGTAGTAGGGTTTCATGGACCGTGTTGAGATGGTTATCAACAGAGTCACACACACAACCACACTTGTGTCAGACACAGCAGTGGTTGTGTACTGGATGCAGCTCAGACAATGACTGGAGGCCAAATGAAGACTACATAGCCTGAAAACATTAATTAGCAATCTGGTGATCTGGAGTGCGGCTGCCTCAGTGATAGAATGCTTGCCTTCTATGCCCTGGGTTGGATCTCTTCACATGCACACGCATACACACACACACACACACACACACACACACACACACACACACACACACAGCCATAAATTTTTGGGGGGGATGATTTTGAGTGAAATACTGTGGGTCCTGAATTTCAGTCTGGATACATTGAAAATCTGTTTTGTAAATAATACAGAAATGCCTAACACCCTGAACATGAAAGACAAGACAGCTAAGTGCCACCAACCTGTATATTTGTGCAGGGATGAAACAGGATGGGATAACAGTGAATTTGTAAAGAGAAGGAAGATGGAAGAAGAAGAGTGTCAGAGAAGAATGGTAGATTTAGGCATCCACATAAACATGAGGCTCATATAAAGAAACACACTCTGCTTTATCATAAAAAAAAGGATAACAATGAGAAAATTGATTAAGTAAGAAAATTAAGAAAACGTGTACTTCAGACAGAACACAGAAGAAGTGCCGCTATCTACTACCTACGTGTAGTTGATGATTCTAGTTGACAGCCTCAAGTGACCAAATCTGCTATCCAATAATTTTACACAACATATTTAACTGAATATAATTGATTATAATACTTAATAATATAGTCAATAGTTATAATTTAACTTTCTTACTTTATCTTTTTGAGATTATAACTTAATTACAACTCCCTTTTCTGTTCTACATTTTGCATTTTCATTTGTCACGTTAAGACAAAAATTCATCAGCTGAAACAAACTTGTAAAATCAAAACATTTTTCTGCTTTTTAATCATATATTATTCTACTGGTATCCTAATGATGAGATGTAACATTAGTTAGAGTTCAGTCCCATATATAAGAGATTTTAATAAGTATTATTGCTGTCTGTTCTCAGGGAAAAATAAAATCTAACTTCAAAGTAAATATTTTTTGGGATCAGAACCACTTTAGAAATAAAAAGAAACATTTGTGGCTTTTCCACATCTGTAGCTCATTCACCTTTAATTTCCAAACTTTCCATAGTAGTAGATTAAAAAAAATTTTTAATATTCCCAATAGCAATAAAGGTAAGAAAGCAGATCCCCCACCAAAAGCCGGGAGTTAAGTTTAAGTTGGCATCCTCTGACATTTCATTACAGATACAGACCCTTCCTGATCTCCCTGCCCTACTCTGGATTCTGTCATCTAGTATGGCTCATGAACATCGCCAGGAATAAATTACTTGTATTAAATTTAAATTCAGATTACAATATTTTATATTAGGATAATAATCTGTCATCACAACAGAGAACTAGAAATACATACGTTTTCATGTAAATTATAAACATAATATCAACATGAGACAGAAGGAATACATTGTTGCCTTTTTCTAGTTTTCTGTGATGTTTAGAAAAACCTATAAATAGAAAATATCTAATTAAGCAATCAGTGATGTATAGTAATCTCTCTCTCTCTTTTTTTTTTTTTTTTTTTTTTTTTTGAAAAATAAAGGCTTTTTATTGGGATTACCTTGGGATAGTATTGTAAAAGTTCCCCCTAGATTAGACATAATGTGCAGTTCCTCTTTGGGAAATATAAATCCCATGAAAATTATCATGGACTATGAGACATGTGGCAAACTCCTATAGTGACAATCCTCAGAATGTAAATTCCACATCGACCATAACTGGTTAAATGTGCCAGCTGTGATGTCTTGTCTGCAGTTATTAACCAAATTTAGTTTGCAGCAAGAAAAAAATGATCATATGTTCTTTCACCATATTAGATGTTTAATATAATTTAAAATAAACTAATTGGGATTATGAATGTAGGAAACCACAGACGGATTTTTAAGGATGATTAAAGACAAGTTGTAAAAGGACATCTGTTGTAAAAATTATAAGACCAACTAAGAGAATAAGGAAATTATGTAACTAAGTCTCACATATCCACTCTGCAAAAGCTAAGACATCTATAAAACTTAGTCCTCAATTAACTACTTTTAAAATTTTGTATCTTGTGAGCTTTCCTTTGAGAACTATGGGTAAAATATATTACTAATCTGGGATATAAACTAAAGCAATTGGGTCTATTCATTTAAAATATGAATTATACATAAAGCTAGTTGGTAAGATCTGCCCACCCTCATTTGTAAAGTTGGTGTGCCTCAAGTGCAAACCTAAGCAAATGTGCTGTAACATAGTATATAAGAGAAACAGGTCCCTTAAAAAACTGTATCTTCACTTTAGGATTGTTAATCTTTAAAATGAACAATATTTTTCCACACAATTGTCATTTTAAATCATAAAGTTCATGAGAAATATGTTTAAAATTACTAGTTCCACAGGTTGTAGTGACAATCATGAAGACATGAGCTAGTGTCCCCACCACTCAGATAAAAAGCTGAGAATGTCTGTGTGCCTGTCATCCCAGCAGTGGGGAGCTGGGAAAAAATGGATTCCCAGAGCCCACCGGGCATGTCAAACAACCAGCTCCTGATTCAGTAACTGTCCTTGTCTCAAGGTGATTCTCCAGTGACTGGACACCTGTGCTGACTGTACCATGGGTGTGTGCAGGCACGCACTCACACTCTAGTGTATATTCACTTGACCACACACTCATACACAAGTGAGTAGAGAAGATGTATGCAACGCAGAACCATTCAGTTTATTTTGAAAGTATAGCCCCGCTATGCTGATGTATTCAGATCATCCTGGCCAAGTCTCTTCTTCTTCACCAACTCAGCTATAAAAGGAATGTCCTTCTGATGAGCAAGAAAAAGAAGAGGAGGAGGAGGAGAAGGATCAAGAAGAAACACTAAGGAGAATTGTACACTGACTTGTTTAATTTGTTTAAAAGAATGTTTGACAAAATATTATTTTATCTTGACTTCCTTATTTTTTTTCTTCAGGGGTTGTCTGGAAAATGGTTCAAGGATTAAGGTCACCTTTTGATTCCTCCATTTTGATTCCTAGAATCCAATTCCAGAAGCTCAGAATCACCTGCAATGCCAGGTCCAAAGACTCTGCTGTCTTCTTCTGGTCTTTGAAGACGTCCACACATAAGTTACACACATTAAGATGTACATATATGTATACATAAGTGAATATGAGGAGAGGGAGGATTAGTTTTTTACATTGATATCCTGGTTATATCAGTTTTCCTTGTCAAGGAGTAGTGTCTCTTCCTAATAAAAAACTTACTTACTGAGAAAAGATGAAAATGGAAAATAATGATAAGCTCCACTCTTAATTATAAAGACAGAATTTCCCTCAATTAAATATTAAATATCAAGTAACTTAAAATATTCAGGGAATTGAATGAAAATTAAAAGAACATACACCACAATCTATGACATTCAATGAGGCCAGTCATAGAGGAAGCTTTACAGCAGTAGGTACCTGCCGGAAAAATGTAGAGCTCATGTTAATAACCTAATGATGCACATGAAAAAAATGAATAAATAAGACCCATACAGACAAGTGTCCAAAAGATAACCAAAATTAGATCTGAAATTAGTGAAACATAAATATAAAATCACTACAAGGAATCAGTGTAACAAAGAATTGTTTCTTTGAAAATATTAACAACGTTGACACAATTTAAACCAAATGAACAAAAAGAGTGTCAATAACTCAAGACAATAATGAAATAGAGACACAATAACAGGCACTGATGAATTTTACACACTTACAAAACTACCTTTAAAAATCTATATTCTGAGTATGGAGAGATGACTTGGGAATAAAGAGCACTTATGGTCTGTCCAAAAAAACCAATTTTCAATTTCTAGAAACCACTTGGTGCTTACAACTGTCTATAATTTCATTTCCACGGTATCCAACACCTATTTTAGCTTCCAGGGATACCATATCACATGTGGTAAATAGACAAATAACATCTATACACAAAAAATAAAATATTTTAAAAAGAAAACTTCTATATTCCACTAATCTGGAAATTCTAACATATGTGAATTAATTTCTAGATATATGTGGTCTACTAAATCAAAATCAAGATGAATAAATAATATATATTGACCCATAACATCCAGGAGGTAGAAACAATGATTAATATTAACCCTACTGGGAAAATACAAGGCCAGATGAACTCACCGTAGAACTCTACCATATCTTCAAAGAACTAGGAACAATGCTCGCCAAATTATTACCGAAGATAAATGAACATTTACAAATAACTCCTACAAAGCCAGTATTACCCTAATGACAAAACCAGTAAAAGATTCAACAATGAAAGAAAATGATAGGCCCATATATCTGATGAACATTATTACAAAAGTTCTCAATATAATACTTACAAACAAAAGGTAAGGACCATTCAAAGGCATCATCACCCATGGACATCAAGTTGGCCTCATCCTAGAGAAGTGGGAGTGGTTCAACACACGTGACTCAAAAATACAGCAAGCACCATATAAGAGACGCAAAGACAGAAGCCATGTGATCATGCACAAAATCCACTCACAAATTCCCTTCACAAGATTTTTAGATATAGAGATATATGAGACTTAACATAATAAAGACAGCGTACAGCCATCCCACAGCCCAGTTCTTACTAAGTGGAGAAACAGCCCAAGCGCATCCACTAAATCAGACCCAGAACATGGATAGTCACTTCGCCCTCTGTAATGAGGTGGTTGAATACCAGAAGGAGCTGGGAGAATAGTCAGGCAGACACAAATAGAAAAGGGAAGAGTCGCCCATCTGCAGACTGTATGAATCTATACACGAGAGACGGACTCAGGCAGAAGCCACCTACAGCTGACAAACAGTCAGCAAAGTAGGAGGACACAAAATTGATAGGCAAGAATGACTTGCCTTCTTATGATGCACACCGCGGAGAAACGTGTAGAAAAAGAAACTAAAGAAACAATTACATTTAAACAACCTCGAAAATAAAATGTATCTTGTGATAATCCTAATCAAGGAGTTGCAAGCCTTGAAGAATATAAACCTTATGGCACCAAAAAAAAGAGGAAATTATAGAAAATCTAATGTTCATGGATTGGCAAAAATAATATTATGAAAATGACCACCTTACCAAAAGCAATCTACAATTTCAATGAAATCCGCATTAAACTTCCAACACAACTCTTCAGAGAAATAAAAAAAAAAAAAACCCTTACATTTCATATGAAAACATAAAATACTCAGAGTAGAGAAATCCATCTTGATTAATTATCCAAAACAAAACTCTACTAGACTTAATCAGCACACCAGTTGATGATACAACACATAGCTCTAATGATAAAAACAGCAAGGCACAGGCAGAAAAAAGAATAGAATTGAAGACGCACACAGAACATCAACCTCATTTTTAAGACAAAGAGGCCAACAATCACTCTGAAGCTCAGCATCCTCGGCGAGGGTCAGACTGGGCAGCTACACAGGGAGGGATAAAATTTGAACCTGGTCCTTATCTCACATCCTGAACAAAATCAACTCCAAGAAGATCAAGGACTTTAGTATAAGACCTGATGCTGTGAACTAATAGAGCAAAAACAGATAAGACACTTGAACTAAAAAATACCACAATATTTTTACAATTAATCTTCGTTGTTTAGGGGTTAAGATGTTGTTAGGTCTAGATAGATGTTTTAAGTTATTAATGATGAGATATGATAGATATTGATTTACATTCAGAATTTTGGACTTACTAAGACAGGAAAGATGTTCTCTTCAAGGCATTAATATAATTCCTGATTGTTTTGTGGGTCTTCTTGCTTTAGGTAGTTTAATGAATATATGTGTAATAATATAAATGAATATGTAAAAAATACTTTAAAAAACTAAATTAGCAATATATTTAAAATATGACAATATTTAGTAAATGACGGAAATTCATATTATGATTTTATACAATGACTTATTTTATAATTATAAACACCTGGGAAGCAAGGCAACACTATAGCAGGGTTTTCAGCCATTAGCAGGGTGTTTAGTACATAAGGGGCATTAGTGCCGCAGGAACATATAAACTATGAGAGTTTAAATGAAAGTTGCAAAACATGAAAAATAAAATATAGTGAACAGATGTTTTGTGTTGTAATTATAATAATCACCAGAAAAACCACATTTCATATAACTGAGCAAAGTTGAAAACAGACTGGGAGTGCTTAGATGACGTACACAGGACTCACATTGGCTTTGTGAGACGTGGTACCGGTGTGCTGGTCTTGCCTGAATTTGGGGGAATGCACAGTGAAATGTCTAGGGATGAAAATCACCTGGTGTTGTGTACTTAAAATGACGCACCAGTAATGAACAAGGACGAGTGATTTAAAATGAATTGGGTAAAATGTTGCTAAAGCTGGATAGAATGTTCTTGTACATTCCACTTTTGTAAATTTTGAAAATTTTCACAATAAAAACCCCTTTCTTCAAAACACACACACACACACACACACACGTGAGAAAATATACCACATCAAAAAGTTTGATTTCACAGATAGAAGCATAGTTAGACATTAGGAAAAATGTTTTAATAAACTATAAACTACACAATATAATGAACTAGGAATATTACTCAGTGAGAATGCTTTCCTAGCATGTGTAAGGTCAAAAGTTCAGTTCCTAGCATGGTCAAATACACACACACACACACACACACACACACACACACGAGTCATTGGAATATATGTATAGGATCATATTCTAAAAATACCTGTGAAGTGCATGTAATTTGCAGCATGATAAATAGAAACTACTAGTGATTGACAATGAGCATTGTACAAAAGAAGCACATTGACTTTAGGTAAAACGAAGATGCCCAGTGTCAAAACTGGCATCCAGTCTCCATTTGGTGTCCTAATCACTGCACTAAGATGAAAAAGGAAAATAGATGCAAATATGTAAAAGAAAAGGACAAAATTATATTCACTTTTATACACAACTAGTTACATAAAAATAAGTGAGTCATTTAAATTCACCCTGAAGCACTTGAAAATTAAAAGCTCTTCTTAGAATTCTCACCTTAATAACAATTATTTTGTGCTATACTACAATAAGCAAATAGGGCAGAGGAGGGGGGAAACATGTCAACAGGAAGATGACAGCGAGCGGGTTACAATCAAGACGTGATGTGAGCAAATTATAGTAAAAGTTATAAAAATACTGTGGAAAATCACATTACTAATAACAGTTGACATTAAACATATATGTATATGTATATATATGTAGAGAGAGAAGTTTCTATAACTATATTTAAAATAATATTATTGAGACTCACACATAAGTTAAATAAATACCGTATATCCCTATTTCATGTTCCTATAGGGCAACAATACTGTCCTAAGTTTAGCTCAAGAGTTAACCTATTACTAAGAAAAGCATTCATTCATCTTGGAGTAAGATTTTACCAAATGCAGCCAAGTACAAGAAAAAAAGGCAAAGAAATGTTGACATATACACTGATGGTAGCAGCTCCACCGATAGATTGTACCATATATTATTGTACATTTGAGACATTTGAATACTGTTGTGCAGAAACTCAGGTCAGCAAGAATTCAAAAGCCTCATCAGAAAACGTGCTAAGGAGGTCGACAATTAAAGTGACATTTCAATAAAAAAAATGATGATTTTTCCATAAATAATCTTAGATGCTGATTATTTAGAAATTTAAAGGGCTGGTTTCAGTCTCAGATTTTACAATATAAAGTGAAGTATATTAACTTTTTAAACACTTAAATAATAATAAAGCTGTAAGAAAAATACACTTAAATACTCCTAAAAGCATGTATTCTTTTAACTCTACTTTAAAACTAATTTTGTAGTTCACAAGCCACAGTGCAAGCATTCACAATGATGATGAATCCGTCAGGCGCACATTAAAAATGTTTATTGACCCGCAGTCCTAGACACAACGGTGGTGCGAGGAAGCTTCGCTGCTGGTAAGAACTGAAACTTGTTCAGCAGGTGGTTCTCAGAGCACGGACTGCTGCACATCAGCCGGAGGGAGGAGAACAGCAGCGGGTGGAACCACGTCGGGCGGAGAGAGTAAGATGAAAGCTGTGGCTACTTCGCTGCCTCAAATAAAAACCTGCACGCCTGCTCTGGAACGCAACTGCTAACGTGTGGATCTCATGCGGGCTTGTGCACAGAAGTGCACGCGTACCCACTTGAATTTCAGTTGACAACTCAGAAGAACAGAAGATTTCCTACCCCCTCCTCTCAGAGTGAACTTACAGCAGCTGTGTGCCTTAGAAAAACCAGACATTCAGAGAATAGCCCAACAAAGCACTAGTGATACCCAACATTGGTTCTGAGTATCATAGTGCCTGTGCGTGTTTATGTGCATGTGTGTGTGCATGTGTGTGTGCATAGATGTGAGGATGCTTATGTGTGCATGTGTGTTACCAAAGCACAAGTGATACAGAACATTGATATTTCACCAGAATCTGAGTATCTTAGTGAATGTGTGTGCATGTGTGTCATTATGTGTATGTGTCTGTGCATGTGAGTGTGCTTGTGTGTGCATGTGCTTGTGTGAGCATGTGTGTACATGTGTGTGCATAGGTGTGAGCATGCTTATGTGTGCATGTGTATTAACAAGGCACAAGCAATACAGAACATTGATATTTCACCGAAATCTGAGTCCCATAGCGCATGTGTGTGCATGTGTGTGATTATGTGTTTGTGTCTGTGCATGTGTAGGTGTGCTTGTGTGTGAATGTGTGTGAGTGTGCTTGTGTGTGCATGTATGTGAGTGTTCCTATACGTGTTCATGTGTGTGCATGAGTGTGAGTGCTCTTGTGTGTGAATTTATGTGCATGTGTGTGAGTGTGCTTGTGTGTATGTGTGTGAGTATGCTTGTGCGTGCATGTGTACGTGTGAGTGCATGCATGAGTGTGTGTGCATGTTGATCTGATTTTATTATGGCAGTAATTATAACAGGTGCAGAACTATAATCTCATAATTGGAATATAGCATTCACCTCAACATAATTCATTGTAGTACAATAAATGTGCATCATTTGAATTTCAAGTTGAGGAATTCAGAATCCAAATAAATTAGAAATTCCAGGCTGGAAGATGGTAAAAGCCCCAGTGAAGGGGAAAGTTCTGGGCAGAGTCAGGCTCATCACCACAGATTTGTCCACGGGTCTGTTGATACCTGTTGCTGGGGATCATGCCTCAGGAGAAACCAGAGAGGAAACACTGCACGGTACCTCCTCCTAATTACTTTAAGCTGGCGTAAGACACACACTACCACATACGAAAAGATAAATCAGAGAAGTCAACTTTTATAATACGTGCCAGACAAAATGTGTTGATACACTCAGCCTAAAACTGATTCATAACAGAAGAAACCGTGGAATACGCCAAAAGAAAACAGGGCACGGGCAAGCTACGTACAGAAGAGTAAATCCAATTGCCTCGTTAGTATATAGCTGCTATATAACTTTTGCAGACTCATTTTAAATAAAAAAAAGTGATGACTCAAAAGGAATTTTACTATTGATAATGATAAGGATGAAAAACAATAAGACCCACTTGCTGAATATATGAGAAGCCAAGTAACCGTGAGGGTCACTCGATAGAATCTACTAAGAATCTTAGAGAATAAATTCACATCTAAGACATTTTTAAAAGGAAGTTATTGAATTGTTATTGGTATCTTTGTCATATACAAAGGAAGGCGTGCTGCTATCAAGATTCTGATGAAATTATTTATTTTCCAGAATTAAAAGCTATTTACTATTACAAAGACCTTGTCCTCCTCACAGTACACTAAAATCCACTAAACAATGAGTCTTTCTTTTTCTCAAAAGGCACCCATGATTCAAAAGCTGTAATCACAAGAACAAAGTGAGGGATGTAATAAAAGAGGCAGATGGGAACAGAGCGGGTCTGCCCGTGCACCTGCGGAGACGGGTTCTCTGGAGCACTACAGAGCTGCAAGCAGTGACGGGGACACCTGGGCACTAACGCACGCCCTTTCCCTGAGTGGGGATGAATGAAGCCTTGCATTTGCTAAACTCCACTCAAGAACCAAAGTGCCCAATAGCTGTGTACAGTCCCTTAAACAGAAGTGCATAGGCTGTTAGTGCTGAGCTCCTCCAGAAAGCTAATGCAAGCGCTTGGCAGGAAGGGACTCCAGGATCAGCACAGATGGAACCTTTCTCATACAAAGCACCACTCCACTGGCTACAAGCAACGTGGCCACTAGGGCTGTGACCTGTTCTTTAATCAGAGTCTAAAAACCCTTCAACAAAAATATGCTATACACTAGATCAGAAGAAGCAGCTCTTCACTTAGGACAAGCGTGCGTGCGCAAGTGTCTTACCACTAATTGGAGACGTGCAGCATCTTTGCCAGTGTACACCTACTGGTACTCTAGCTTACTTTAAGTTCCTTAAACTTAAACGTGTAAACATAACCCTCAAACACAGGGATCACAGATGCCCTGAAATTTATAAGCATAACCTGCTGAACCAAGCGAAAGCATTTCCATTTCTTAAGCTTGATATATATTCAGGCTATCCTGTAATTTGGGCAAGGTTATTCATTAATTATGTGTGTCAATGTTATGAGTCTGTAATTGCAATCTGGGTGTTTGTGCATCCCTTTCATTATATATTGGGGGTGTTTTAAATGCTTCTAACCTTTGCTACTGTTTATCCGCTGTGTGTACATGATGCCAGAATATCTTAATAGAAACAGAAAAGCACAGTCAGTCATCTCACTGAACAGCTCTTCTGTACAAATCTAGATATGCTTATGATTCTAAGCACTCAAAGGTCCATCTCACTGGAATATATTTTAGCCAATATCGCTGGCATTCTAGCAATGTTGCCATTTCATAGAAATTCAAAATTATGTCCCAAATGAGTGTTATTTTTTAAATAGTCATTCTCATTTCCCTCTAATAATAACTATCACATGATATTAACCTCAATGCTAGACCAAATATTAAATAATATACAATTTTCTATTCCACTCCAATGACCAATGGAAAAACCCAAAGAGAGTCACTTATTTCAAAATCCCAGTAATTATTTTTTGAGCTCATCAGGAAACATTTATTAAACACTGTTTAGCTAAGTCCGCATGGAGCCCTGAGAATATAAAGTCAAATATGTCATGACTCTTGCCCTCAAGAAAATTACAGTCTAGGGCGGGAGTAGACAAGACAATTAGCAATTTAATTGCAGTACAATGTGTGCTGCCAACTGATTAGGGGCCATGCAGGTGGAGCATAGAAATCAGATTAATACTAATGAAGATGCTTTCATGTAACTGAAAGCTTGCTGGAAGTGACCCTTACACTGGGTTTTTTAAATGATCCAGAAAAGGTGGTGTTCCACACGGGGAGGGGGGATTCTCAAAGAGAAGGAATAACACGAGTTACAGCAAAGGTACTATATGGCATAATCAATGTATAGGATGACAAGCCCACTAGAGCCAGAGGCAAGGACAATCAGGTGAAAGAGAGAAAACAAAAGTCTCTGAGGTAAGTAGGGTGACAAGCTAAGAAGTCTGGCTAAGAGGCAGAAGGCTGTACCAAACAATTCTGTGCCTTTAAGAAGGAGGAAAACATGATAAGGTAGAACACTGATGCCTAAGTGGAAGACAACTGGAGACTGGGAAATAGAATGTGACCTCTATAATGCGAGTAAAAAGCGTTAGCAGCTTCAGTTCAAGTAGTAGTATTCCAGAGGAGAGACAAGAGTTGGAGTGTATTCCAGTATTGGTGAAATGCCATTAGTAGAGATGGGAATCGAAGGACCTCTGCGTTTTGAACTGGAAGCCCAGATGAGAAATTAAAAAAAAAAAAAAAAAAAAAAAAAAAAAAGAAAGAAAGAATTGGCATGGGAGATTTTATAAACTTAGCTTTGAGCTTAAGTTCACCGTTCAAGTGGAACATGGTAAGACGCAGTAGAATGAATGAACAGTCCAGTTCAGATATGCTGATCATCTGTTGTAGGAGAGTGTCCTAACAGTTTTTGTCAACTTGACACAGCTTAGAACCACTTAGAAAAATGACCTCTTACCTAGGGATTGCCCAGATCAGAAAGTTCATAAGCCATGTCTGTAAGAGATTGTCACCATTGAGGTCCCACCCCACTGTGGTTTGCACAGTCACCAGTCAGGTGGGCCTTGGCAATGAGTGACCCAGACCCCAACATTCCTGCATTGGTTTCTGTTCTGGGTTCCTGCCTTCAGGTCCTGACCTGTGCTCCTGTCCTAATTTCTCTTAATGATGGTTATGACCTGGGAGTGTGTGATTAAATTAAATGTGTGTGCGCATGCATGTGAACACACATGCACACACACACACACACATACACACACACACACACACACACACGCATGCCAATGAGCTTTTGTTCATGCTGCTCATCACAGCAACAGAAAACAAACCAAAGCAAACAGGTAGCTGAGACGATTAAACTGATCAAGCTTATCAGAGGCAGCTATGCAGAAGGAAATACACAAGAGCCCCAAAAACTTAAACAAAACTTAATTACTGTAGGGGACAGAAAGGGTCATTGACACCATCATACAAAGCAGTCGATACTGAGTTCAAAGAAAATGAAGTGTCTCAGAGACTTCGGTGGGTTCACATGGTAAGCAAGAGAGTACTCAGTCCTTATCAATGTGCAGATCAAACAGCAGTGTGCAAGCCAGACCTGAAGGAGAGGACAGTAAGGCAGAGAGAAGGAGAGGAGCCAGATTCCAGCAGGAAAATGGAATAAAGGGTTGTGGAGGTAAAACATAGGCTAGTATTCCTAAATATTTATTAACCAATTAAAAGACAAGAGGCATATTCTTTATTAACCATCATATTATGTGGATGATTAGCATATCTGATCCTTCCATGATACATATTTTAGTAATATTTCCAAATAGGAAGGTGTGTTAGGAACAGCTTTAAAGTAAGGGATAAACATTTTTCCAACATAATTAAAATTGTAAGTGTAAATAAGTATGTTATATTCTGTTCATTGACTTGTGTGTTTTTTAAAGCATGGTGTATGTTTAATCACCTAATATTTCAATAATACTAATGTTCTGGATTAATTTTTCCCTAAAGAATTCAATTATTGCTTTCAACTTCTCTCATAAAATATTCTCTCATTATCTCTTCTTGCAATCTGTTATCCTACTACTACGCAAGTAAAAATTACCTTTAGTCTTCCTTTGCTAGATACAAGTCTAATTTAATATAAGCCATAAATTATTAATTACTGTGATGATCCCAAATACAGCATTGTCTACCCTAAGGGGCTCTAAAGCACCATACCAGATAATATGTTTCTTACATGAACAAATGCCATTCAGTCTCAACCAAGACAACCACTCAACGCACTGCTTATCTAGCTCTTAAAAAAATGATACTTCACAAGGCGGGAATTATTGTCAACCACAGGTGATAAGATGCTCCACAGGTGATAAGATGCTCCACAGGAGATAAGATGCTCCTCTGAACAACATGCCACAAGCTAACACCACCTCCAACTATTAACACGGGGTCAGCTTTGATTCACCAGGATATAACTTCTATAAGTGAAGTTGAATTAGCTTTTCCAAAAGATCAATGCCATCTTAAAAATATTGAATAAAATGAAGGTACTTTGTGCATAGTTGAAATACAAAAACAACTTTCTTTTTGCACTCAGCATTTACCGCTAAACAGGAAACTGATAATCACTGGCCCAGAGTGTGCTTCTGGATTCACAAACTGATATTCAAATCTGCCCTTCTTCTTAGCCCTGAACAAGCCACTTACTGTCTGTGTTGGTTCCACAGGTTTAGAAGGATCATTTTATTGTTTCCTACTTCTTAGTCTTTCTTACTTAATTCAAACCCTTATCAAAGTCTGATCAAAGATTCCTCTAGCCACAATTGTTTGCTTTCCCCCATTAGAGTCTTGTCCTGAAGCTTCGCCCTTTTTCAATATGATAGTAACTTAGAATTTAAGAAAATAGACAAACAACAACAACAACAACCCACTGAATTGTAGGCAATCAACAGCAGAAAAATCCAAATAAATAGCTTCCTGCAGGAGTCAGAAAGGACACTAATGATATCAAGACATAGAGGCTTACTGTAGCATATATGTGGTACTGGAGTTGTACTGGATTCAGTAGCTAGCATCTAAACACACACACACACACACACACACCACACTACACACACCACACACACCACACACACACACACACACACACACACACACCACTTATAGTATTTAAATGGCTTACAGAGCACTTCTGTCTGGTTGACTATGCTTTGTCACTAGCTCAATGGACTCAGCCATTTTTAATTGTTAGGTTTGTTACACTTGGATGAACTTTAAAAGATTTTTTTTTCAAATACACCAACACGGGAATGCAGGACCCATCCAGGAAAAGGGGTCAGTTTTAATGAGTCTATGTTTAAAAGCAAAGGAGGCACTAGTGTTGCCTGAGGTGGTACCCTCTAAGCAGCATCCACAAAATGAGAGTGTCCTGGGGAGTCAGTCCACTGATATTGAACAATTCAAAAGTCTGTTTCCTTCACATTGCAACACAGTTTCTCCCGGCACGTTTGCTCTCTGCAGTGTTGCTCTGTGCAGTGTTTTAAAGTCTCGGTCTTACTTTAGTAAAGTAGAGATTTGAATAGTGCAAACAATAAAATATCTGGATCCCAGCACGTTGTGAGGCTCCAGACAGTGTTCCTAAGCTTCCTGACGTTCAGTGTTCTTCATCTCTGAAGAGGAGTAACTTGTCAAGCTTAACTGAGCTTCAAAGTCCCACGGCTCTGTAACAGCATTCCTAAGCAGACTCACATCTAGGAAAATTTGAGTATGTAGTTATGAACACGTACATACCACAGGGTAACTAAGAGAGTCTGTTTGTGTGCTGTGTTTTTTAATTAGACCAAATGGCCCTTGGGTGATTAGACTGCAAAATTAATGAGCTTTATACTAAAGCTGTGTGTAGTTTAGGAGAGAACTTTGTTCCATTCATATCCAAATAATCCAGATTTCAGTTCAACAAGGTCCAAGCTACTGCAGTTCCACTATAATGTTGGAAGATGGCACATGGCGTGTAGGCAGACTCCATGCCTTCCTTCCCACGCTCCCACTCCCTGTAGCTACTTTTCTTTTCACCTAACTACTAAAGCAATTCTCCAGCTTTCTACGTTCTCTCATTTCTTGATTTCTTCATCCGCTGCTGCAGTATTTCTCAAGTCATGCTGTTATAATAATAACAAAAGATATGTAATTCACATGCAGATAGAGGGGAACTTAAGGACAGCAAGTCTTTTGTCAATCTACTTTGTCATGGCTGTGTATCTTAAAAAGAAATAAATGAGATCCTCCTTTAGTGAGCAAGCTTTCCACCACAGCCTGGTACTACCTGAACCAAGAAGGTGAGAGAGCAGACTGGAGGGTACTAGATGCCCAATCCTGGTACGTGATCACTACCTGAGTTATTTTAGCTGTTTTCACTGATGTCATTTGTTTGCTTGGCTATTTTAGGGAGATGTATTTTTGTACGGAATGTTTTGCTTTGTGAAAATTCCAAATTTGGTCATGTGTATGTGCATTAGTGTACAAGCATGTTCAATACCCCCACAGTGTTCCTAAACAGGCCATTTCCAATGTATAGACATCACAAACCTAGACCTCCTGCTAAAACTAAAAATGAAAGCCATTTATAGCCACAGAAGGAAATACTCTTACAGCCAAGCATTTAGTCTTCTGCTAGGAAGACGTCATACAATAGGTTTACTTAATTTGAAGATGCAAGCACATGTCTACAAGGGTATTGAACTATGTGAGTGCCAACTTCCTTGTTTACCCTCAGAACACAAGACACTTTTTTCTTTCGACTTTATTCTTGAATATGGGGGGTATTGCAGTGTTCTCTCAGGAAAACCACTTCAAGTTAAGTTTGTAGCATGACGTCAGAAAAATAACAAAGGTTTTGAGGGACACCACAAATAGGCTCTAACATCCTAGCTTTGCATATGTGAAAGTGGAAAACAACAGGCACATTATTTGATTTCTGTGCTTCGGCTCCCTGAATTATAAATGATAGTAGTGGGAGACATAAAAGCAAACAGAGGCAGAGGGGAAACAATGCGATGTTCAACGGTGGCTCCAAATCCCAACCTTGACACCTACTTCTCTACAATTAAGTTTGTAACCCATAAAACAGGGCTTTGGGGAGTGCAAGGCTCTGAGAAAGGGACGGATTAAGGGAGAAAACACATGCATTATTACTATGGGACTGGCACAGTAATTAAATCAAGCTGGAAACTGAACTAGGCCAGTAAAGGGTTTTTAAATCTCACTGTCTCTGCTCTTTCTACCTTCGCATGCAGGTGGGGCTGAAAGAAAATGGCCCACACTGGTCACGCTCCATCAGTGAGCATCCAGGATCAGACATACTAAAATAGCAGGGAGAGAGAGCAACTTCGGTTACATTTTACAGCCTAAAGCTCCCTCAAATTGAGATCTGTTTTCCAGGATTTGGGAGCACTTCAATGATTCGTCAATGTTAATTATCCTGCCCTACTCTAATCACACATGCCATTACATACAGATCTTCACAGCCCATTACAGACTCTCAGCACCTTCAGAATCCTCCTCCCAGAGTCCAGCCTGACTCCAAAATAACTGGCCAATCTCTGCCACTTCTCCTCTGAGTTCTTCAGGAAAAATGCATGACCCCAAAGCCTGGCTTCCCCGGGAACAGCTGCATGCCCTTCCACACCCCTAGTCACTAACCGAACCTGGTATGTTTTTACCACTACTTTTTATGTGGCTGTATTTACACTAGGCTTAAAGTTTCTTAGGAAAATAGAACCTGACATGTCTTTGCTTTGCTATATTGCATATAACAGGTATTCAATATACATATATTTGTCCATGAGGATGCCATTTCCATGATTGGAGCCCAAGGAAAAACTCGATCGCTTGATACATGCCAAGTGGACTTTAACTTGGTGTGTGATACATACCTGATGAGCAGGTGCTCTAATAATATGTCCTTCATCTTTAAAAAGCAGAATGTCACAAAACAGAGCCTGGGATGTGTTGTCAGATAAGGTCACTGAATGCCACCAAAAGGATATGACTACTAATTCACAGACAACAATATCATTTATAGATGATATAGATTACAGTTGTGCTACAATACAGAGCCAATAAATCTTTACCATTTTTTATTTTTAAATAGTACTTGAAGGCATAAATCCTAATGTCCCAGTATCAGAAACTAAGTATTAATACGTCACTAAAATGACCCACACTTACGTTATACTTTACATTAGTTCCCTTGACAAGCTATTAAAACTGTACTGATAAGTAGCATCATGGCCATAAAAATAAAAAGTAATGTAATGTGTAATAGAGTGAGAATACAGTCACAAATGAAACTTCAATTTCTTTGACTTTGTATCCTTAAAGAAATTATGCCAAATGAGTGTACCTTACAGTTTACAAATAAAGCAGCTGTTGAGATTGACCATGTATTGGATAGTTGCCTCTCCACCTACTAAAGAGATTTATACAAGTGTAAACAATTTACTTTTCTCAAAATAATATACTTTCTTTAATAGTATAATCACTATGATATCAAAACATATGTCATTTGTAATTATTTTTAGTGAATTGATCTTTTAAGTTTTCATCATTTTTAGATTCTAATATACATAGAAAACTTACACTAAAAAAAAAGGGCACCAACCAAAGCTTCCTGAGTGTTTAAAAGTTTTTAAATTTTCATTTTTTAAATTTTATGTGTATGAGTATTTGCCCACATGTATCTGTGTGCACCCTGTGTATGCCTGGTGCATGTGGATGTTAGGTCCCGTGGAGCTGACGCTGCAGCTGGTTTCGAGCTGTCCTGTAGATGCTGGAGGCTGGAGCTGAGTGCTCACCAGAGCACTAAGCTCTCTCCACCACTGAGCTGTCTCTCTGGTCCTAGTTTAATTGTTTTATCTTTATTTATTTATTATAATTTATTCACGCTACATTCCGATTGTTACCCCCTCATTCTTTTCTTCCAGTTCCCACTCTCCCTCCCTCTCCCTCCCTCTTCCCCTGCCTCTTCCCCTCCCAAGATACCTTGTTTAATTTTTAAGTGTGAAGGGTACTGAGAGACAGTTTAGAAGATCCATGAAACAATTATTCATACCTGGCTAGGAAGAAGACACATTCTCTGATAATTTTTTCTCTTTGGATGTTAATTCCTTGTATACACAAATGCAGTGATTTATTTACTATTCATTTAATGGCCACTTCTTACCCCGGCTTGTAAGCCAGATACAGTGAGGAAGCCAAAATGATAAGACATAGCTCCTGCCACACAGGCACTTACATCATCAGTATTGGTGTGTATTTACATATTTATTCCAATTTCATATGTGTGAGTCCAAGCACCTCTTAAATATATGAATGATCCACAGAGAATGCTAATGGATCAAAAACTGAAATCATTCACTCAATTTCACCTGTTCAATTAAAGGTGACAACTACCCTTCTGTTTCAGGTAATTTTTTTTCCTAATAGCAATTGTACACATAAGACATGAAAATCTTTTTCCTTTGTAATGATTAATCATAACTTGAATCTTCATTCTTTTTACTGTATTCAGTCAAACTGCAGCCTGTTTGTAAACCTAATCTCATTAAACCATGAGTATTGAATCTCTTGTACTCTGGATTTTTGCAAAAGTGTTTCTCATATGCTGTGTTTCTCTCATTTACACACACACACACACACACACACACACACACACACACACACACACACACACAAAATGGCTCAGACTGAGTTGAAGCATCGCACATTCCACTTAATGCTTCTTTCCTAACTCAGAAGCAGCTCGGACACAGATGTACTATAACAGTTTACAACCTCTAAAACTTCTCTGCTGTTTTGGACATAGTCATTTGCTCAAAAAGGTGAAGAAAATATGGCCTATTTTATTATAAAACAGTATAATCAGTATTTCAATGTGCTACTTTGAAAGCAGCTCTTTAAAATTATATATTGTGTGTGCATGCATGCAGCACTCATGGTACACATGGGGCAGTCAGAGGATGCCTTGACGAAGTTGGTTGTCTCCTTTCAACATGGATCCAGGACTTGAATCAGGTTGTCAGCCTCGAAAGAAAATAGCTTTACTCGCTGAGTCAACTCAGTAGCCAGAAATACGATAGTTTATAATTCTCTACTAATAATATTAAAAGAACTGGAGCATATTTTAGATGCTGTATTTCTTGTGATTAAGAAAAATTACAGCAAAACTTCAATATACCAATGGACATATTTCTATGTTATGTCATAATATTCACATTACTGAAATTATATTTTAAAATGACAAGGATCTCTGAATATTCCTTGATATTGTAAATCTTTCCTAGGGCAGGGGCAAGGAAATTCATTCACTGTTGTCTGAAATAACTAAATGAGATTTCCTGATTTCGGCTTTGTTCTCACATCTCTGGCATCACCACAGGAGATGTGTCCTGAGTTAAAAAGCGTGCAGCACGTGGTAAAATTCTGATGCCTGAAGTTAGGCGATGAGGCTTAAAGGCCTTGAGAATTATCTCAGTGCTCATTTTCAAACTTACAGAACATAGGGACTTAGAGCACAGTAAACCCTCAGGTAGTTATGCTGCTGCGAATATTTCCACCCTACTTTGCTTGGTGCATTGTTTTAATTGCATGTGTTACCTCACAGTTGGGATGCACTTTACCGGGTTAAGGCAGCACAACAGTTACATGTGCCTTTGCTGCCCTCCCAGCCCCTATCTCACTATTTCCAGTGTAGTTTGTTGTTGGACGGTTTAACGGTGCTGCCCCTCAATTGTCTTTGAGAGGCTTTGCTGTAGGAGAGCAGCCATCGGTACAAAAGCTATTGTTTCTTTCATATGTGAGGATGTGTGTTTCTCTCTCTCCATCTGTCTGTCTCTGTCTCTTTCTCTGTCTCTGTCTTTCTTGGTCTCTGTCTTTGTCTTTTTCTTTCTCTCCTCTCTCTCTCTCTCTCTCTCTCTCTCTCTCTCTCTCTCTCTCTCTCTCTCTCTCTCTCTCTCTCCCTGTGTGTGTGCATGTGCATGTGCGCATGAGTGGGTGCGTGTGCATGTGTGTGCATGTGTGTGTGTGTGTGTGTGTGTGTGTGTGTGTGTGTGTGTGTGTGTGTAAGAAGTGGAGGAGCGCATGAGTTGGTTCTATTTCTACCATGTGTTCTAGGGACGAAACTCAGATTCTCAGTCTCATGACGTGAATATTTTCACCACCACCCCCAAGACATCTCCTCCTTTATCCTTTTTATTTAACATTCAGCCAAAGGACCTAGCCTGTGCTGTAAACCACTGAGAAGATGTGACTACTATGTGACAGGGAAAGATGAAGTCATGTTGCCTTTATTTGTGGATGGCATGGTTGCTTTTGCAGAAAAGCCTAAAGCGTCTATAAAGAACAGAGGACACATGAGTCACTAGGAAAAATATTTTTTGACTACTTAATGAAACTAGAAATAGAAAATATAAAATACTTGTACTCATGACATCGTAAAAAAGAAAAAGTAAAAATAAATATAACCAAATATGTTCATGTCTTTACATTGAAATGTACATCATTATAGACAAATGTTTTTAGCTAAATAAGTGACAATGTTAAGATATAAAATCTCTAAAATTACATTAACTAATCCAAATCGATTGATATTTCTTTCAGTACCAATTAAAACTAAAGCAGATTTTTTTTCTGTTTTCTGGCTTAATTCCTAGAAATTTATCAAAATGTTTAAATATAGCCACATATCTAGAAAAACAGCAAACAATATGTTTAAAGTAAGATTTTTTACTTATTTTAAGTTCTTAATATAAAACTGTTTACAAGTGGGATGTTAAAAATAAGCACAGACATACAGATCTCTAAGGCAATTTAGAAAGTCCAGAAATAGAGATACATGCACACATGCAAGTAAATCACAGCAAATGCACGAAGTCTACACGGTGTGTGGTACACGGTGTGTGGCTAACAGTCTCTTCACCCACCACATGGTGATGAACAACTTAACAAGCATCCTCACATCATGCCTTATTCAAATGTGACTTTTTCAAGGATCATAGTTTAAAACATTAGAGCTAAACCATTGAAATTTTCAAAGGAAAATACTGGAGATGTTTGTAATCTTGAGTGAGGCACAAATTTCTTATGAAAGAAAAAAAATACAAGACTATAGAAATTTTTGAAAACTGGCTATCAGTAAAGCTGTTTGTCAAATGATATAAAACCAGCTATATTGGTCCAGAAGGCTGAAGATGAGGCTCCAACATTATAGAAAAATTTGGGTGACTGTTCAGGCAGTAAACTGTCTCCGTCATTTTTCTTCCTTCTCATTCTGGAAGCCACTAACCTGCTCTTCAGGTTCACTCAAGTAATTAATTTTCATTCCTTCTCAAATCTCTGATGGGGTTGAAGTCCTTGTAGTTTAGTCTTACAATTAACCTACGCTGTTTAGGAGTTAACATGTTTTTAGATATAGATAGAAGTTTTGAGTTGGCAGTGATGAGAGAGGATAGATATTGATTATCATTCAGAATTTAGGCTTACCAAGATAAGAAAGATGCTTTCTATAAGGTTGCCAAATGCAATTAGCTAAAGCACATTGAATGTAACATTCATATGATCCCTGATTGTTTCATGGTTCTTCTTGCTGTGTGTAATTTTTCTACTTATGTGTAATACGTATATGTATATGCCAAATAAATAAATAAATTAAATTAAAAAAGAAAACTCACTGCTATTTTATATTCATATGTAAAATAATGGTAATATATAATTATATACACATTTAATGAAGATCTTATTTCTACAATTAATAAAGATGTATACAATTCAGTAATAAGATAAATGATATTTAATTAAGTAAGGTCTCCCTATGTCTACCAGGCTGGCCTCAAACTCACAGAGATCCAGCAGTCTCTGCCGCTCAGGTACTGGGATAAAGGTATGTGCTACTATGCCTGACTTGACTCAATATATTTTTTAGATTTACTATTTTATGAGTTTTTTCCTCAATGTATGTATGTGAACCATATGCATTGTCTCCACAGGTGGAGGTCAGGGGGTGGGGGTGGCACAGTATCAGATCCCCTAAAATTAAAATTGAAGATGATTGTCATCTACCATGCGGGTGCTAGGAACCAAACTCGGGCCCTGTGTAAGAGCACCAAGTCCTCTTAACCACTGATGCAATTCTCTAGCCATAGATATCTATTTTCCTTAATGAACAAAACATTTGAAGTGAGAATTAAAGATTAAGAAATGGTGGATAACTACATGCGTAGAAGGAAGATTGCGTAAAATCAGAGAAATGCAGATTGGAGCCATAATGATAAATCACTGCTTACATGGCCAGCTAAACTTTAGATGACCGATGCTCTGTGTTCTGGAGAAGGGCGGGGCAAACATGGCTGTCAGGAGTGCTCTGCTGCTGTACCATGTGATGCAGGAGTGCTCTGCTGCTGTACCATGTGATGGAGGAGTGCTCTGCTGCTGTACCATGTGATGCAGGAGTGCTCTGCTGCTGTACCATGTGATGGAGGAGTGCTCTGCTGGTGTGCCATGTGATGCAGGAGTGCTCTGCTGCTGTACCATGTGATGCAGGAGTGCTCTGCTGCTGTACCATGTGATGCAGGAGTGCTCTGCTGGTGTACCATGTGATGGAGGAGTGCTCTGCTGCTGTACCATGTGATGCAGGAGTGCTCTGCTGCTGTACCATGTGATGGAGGAGTGCTCTGCTGCTGTACCATGTGATGGAGGAGTGCTCTGCTGCTGTACCATGTGATGCAGGAGTGCTCTGCTGCTGTACCATGTGATGGAGGAGTGCTCTGCTGCTGTACCATGTGATGCAGGAGTGCTCTGCTGCTGTGCCATGTGATGGAGGAGTGCTCTGCTGCTGTGCCATGTGATGGAGGAGTGCTCTGCTGGTGTACCATGTGATGGAGGAGTGCTCTGCTGCTGTGCCATGTGATGCAGGAGTGCTCTGCTGGTGTGCCATGTGATGGAGGAGTGCTCTGCTGCTGTACCATGTGATGGAGGAGTGCTCTGCTGGTGTACCATGTGATGGAGGAGTGCTCTGCTGCTGTACCATGTGATGGAGGAGTGCTCTGCTGCTGTACCATGTGATGCAGGAGTGCTCTGCTGCTGTACCATGTGATGGAGGAGTGCTCTGCTGCTGTACCATGTGATGCAGGAGTGCTCTGCTGCTGTACCATGTGATGCAGGAGTGCTCTGCTGCTGTACCATGTGATGCAGGAGTGCTCTGCTGCTGTGCCATGTGATGGAGGAGTGCTCTGCTGCTGTACCATGTGATGCAGGAGTGCTCTGCTGCTGTACCATGTGATGCAGGAGTGCTCTGCTGCTGTACCATGTGATGCAGGAGTGCTCTGCTGCTGTACCATGTGATGCAGGAGTGCTCTGCTGCTGTGCCATGTGATGGAGGAGTGCTCTGCTGGTGTACCATGTGATGGAGGAGTGCTCTGCTGCTGTACCATGTGATGCAGGAGTGCTCTGCTGCTGTACCATGTGATGGAGGAGTGCTCTGCTGGTGTACCATGTGCTGGAGGAGTGCTCTGCTGCTGTACCATGTGATGGAGGAGTGCTCTGCTGCTGTACCATGTGATGCAGGAGTGCTCTGCTGCTGTACCATGTGATGCAGGAGTGCTCTGCTGCTGTACCATGTGATGGAGGAGTGCTCTGCTGCTGTACCATGTGATGCAGGAGTGCTCTGAGGCTGTACCATGTGATGCAGGAGTGCTCTGCTGCTGTACCATGTGATGCAGGAGTGCTCTGCTGCTGTGCCATGTGATGCAGGAGTGCTCTGCTGCTGTACCATGTGATGGAGGAGTGCTCTGCTGCTGTACCATGTGATGGAGGAGTGCTCTGCTGCTGTGCCATGTGATGCAGGAGTGCTCTGCTGGTGTGCCATGTGATGCAGGAGTGCTCTGCTGCTGTACCATGTGATGGAGGAGTGCTCTGCTGCTGTACCATGTGATGGAGGAGTGCTCTGCTGCTGTACCATGTGATGGAGGAGTGCTCTGCTGCTGTACCATGTGATGCAGGAGTGCTCTGCTGCTGTACCATGTGATGGAGGAGTGCTCTGCTGCTGTACCATGTGATGCAGGAGTGCTCTGCTGCTGTACCATGTGATGGAGGAGTGCTCTGCTGGTGTATCATGTGATGGAGGAGTGCTCTGCTGCTGTACCATGTGATGCAGGAGTGCTCTGCTGCTGTACCATGTGATGCAGGAGTGCTCTGCTGCTGTGCCATGTGATGCAGGAGTGCTCTGCTGCTGTACCATGTGATGGAGGAGTGCTCTGCTGCTGTACCATGTGATGGAGGAGTGCTCTGCTGCTGTACCATGTGATGGAGGAGTGCTCTGCTGCTGTACCATGTGATGCAGGAGTGCTCTGCTGCTGTACCATGTGATGGAGGAGTGCTCTGCTGCTGTACCATGTGATGCAGGAGTGCTCTGCTGCTGTACCATGTGATGGAGGAGTGCTCTGCTGGTGTATCATGTGATGGAGGAGTGCTCTGCTGCTGTACCATGTGATGCAGGAGTGCTCTGCTGCTGTACCATGTGATGGAGGAGTGCTCTGCTGCTGTACCATGTGATGGAGGAGTGCTCTGCTGCTGTACCATGTGATGCAGGAGTGCTCTGCTGCTGTACCATGTGATGCAGGAGTGCTCTGCTGCTGTGCCATGTGATGGAGGAGTGCTCTGCTGCTGTGCCATGTGATGCAGGAGTGCTCTGCTGCTGTACCATGTGATGGAGGAGTGCTCTGCTGCTGTGCCATGTGATGCAGGAGTGCTCTGCTGGTGTGCCATGTGATGCAGGAGTGCTCTGCTGCTGTACCATGTGATGCAGGAGTGCTCTGCTGCTGTACCATGTGATGGAGGAGTGCTCTGCTGCTGTGCCATGTGATGGAGGAGTGCTCTGCTGCTGTGCCATGTGATGGAGGAGTGCTCTGCTGCTGTGCCATGTGATGGAGGAGTGCTCTGCTGGTGTACCATGTGATGGAGGAGTGCTCTGCTGCTGTACCATGTGATGCAGGAGTGCTCTGCTGCTGTACCATGTGATGCAGACGCTGCAGAGCTAAGATTCACAAGTTCTTACCAGGCTGAATGTGTTCTTACCAGAAAATCCAGAATTCTACCCCCAAAGGTTTACACAGGAAACGAGGATAATTCTTTCCAATGAGCTGTCCTTGAATGTCCCTAGAACATTCTTGAACATTTCGCTTATTCAAAGAAAAGGAAGTCAGTTAAAAAATTTGCCAGCTACTGAATGGATAAGCAAACATTAGTATACTAATGAAAACATTAAAAAAACCAAAGAGCTTAGAAAGCATAATAATACAAACCAAAGAGCTTAGAAGGCATAGTAATTCAAACCAAAGAGTTCGAAGGCATATAATACAAATCCGTTTCAAATACTTTGAGGCTAAGCGGAATACACTGGACTGGCCAACGCTGCTTCTGTCCTTCCTACCATTTAAAGACACCCAAGTCTAATTTCAGAAGACAAGTTGCTGGTTCCCAGCGCAAGGAAACTGAAGGGACATATTTGAGGGGATGACAATAGTCTAATGTGTGAGTGTGTGAGTGTGTGTGTGTGTGTGAGAGAGTGTTTGTAAGTGAGTATGTGGATGTTGGTGTGTGTCTCTGTGTGTGAGTGTTCCCTCATAGAATTATGTTTTTTCATTGACTATGGTTTTTTAAATCATTAACTCTGAAAAAAACTTAATATAACTTTTGCTGCCTCAATAAAGCCATGAATATTTTACATCTAGGCTCATTTATGGTTGTAATAAGGTTTAATTCAATCTGTTAGATTCAATGCTTTCAACTGTTGAGAGATACTAGCTTTTGCTACTCAGACTGTTTTTGATTCACTTAATTACACTGTCACCAAGAACGGACCGGAACCCCCATCAGTCTCAAGGACTTGTCTAAATTATAATGGTTTTGTTGTCTCTTTTAGACAAGTTTTCGTTCACTAACAAGTTTCCCCTACTTTGCCAACAGTGTTATCATTAGAGGTGATATACCTTAATTACCAGGGTAATTACCATAATCACCACAGTAATTAGAGCTGCAGCTATGAACTAAGTAATTCTTCAAAGGCACAAACCCTGACTCCACCACTTTATCAGGCAAGGGTGTGGATAGATGGCTCACCGTCCCCGTGTACAGAAATGATGTAATGTTTATCCCTGTATTTATTGTTGTGGGTTTTTTTTTTTTTGAGGTATAAATGAGATAATATATGAATAGATTTCAGAAACCTACTTGGTATATCACATGGACTGAATAAATGTTGACATTTTTATCAACTTCATATTTTCCCTGAGAGATGCTTGCAGAGAGAGAGAGAGAGAGAGAAAAGAGATAGAGAGAGAGAGAAGAGATACACCAACAATACCATTGTGGGTAAACAAGGCGCTGAAAAGGAGATTTTTCAGCTCAGGAACTTCACATGACCACAGCATTGGCAGCTAGTAGAGGCAGAGCCTCTGCTTTGCAGTGTTGTGTAGTTTATTTGTGGTGTTGTTGTTGCTGTTGTTGTTGTTGTTGTGTTCTTAAGGTTCTCGTTTTTATTACAATGGGCAGGAGAAACAAGCATCCTGTGTTGTGGGGATATCTTTCATAACTGTTCCAACTTCTGTGTCACGTGTGCATATGCTCACATTGTGTAGCTTAACCTTCATTTCACTGTTTAAAGGACTTGCTTCCTTTCTTGATCTGTGAGGGACTTGCATTGTACAGGTGTGAAAGTTCGGATATTCAGGTCCCCTAGGCTTAAACAGTGTTTCTTTTCTTTAACGATGGTCTCCAAGGAAACATATACCTCAAAGAGCCAAAGGAAGGCACAATTGTGCTTGAATTAGATGTGGCTTTGGCTTCCAACTCTACAGTGAAACTTCATAACCGGAGGAGATATTGCAGAAGTCTCCTTGGACCTAGCTTATTAGGAAGAGTTAAGCATCGGGGCCCAATTTTCAGTTGAGCTAAACCAACTTGTGCTCTGGGTTTCTCAGGTCAAGACAGCCATCTTTGTTCAGTAGCTGTATATGAAACAGCAGTTCCATTTGGCGGGAGAAGGCAGGCAGAAAAGCCCAGCCTACTTTAGGAGATGTCTCAGCCCTTACTACCGCTTTCTTTTGAGGATTCCACTATTAACAGAGTTTCATTCCATACATTCAGCCAGAAGATGAACCCACCCAGGTGGGAAAAGCTCAAATTGTCTCCGACTCCTCCAAACCAACCGCTTCCTCCTTGTAGCAAGAAGAAGGAGGAAATGGATGAATGGAGAGACTTCAATCTCTGTAAAAACCCACAAAATAGTCATTGCAGTGGCTGGCTGGTGGGGCCAACTACAGGGGGACTGGCATAAACACTGACAAAAGATGCTATGATATTGAAAGAGAGCAAGAAAGGCTATGTGCAAGGGACTGGAAGGAAGAGATGGAAGGTGGAAATGATACAAGTATGTTATAATCTCAAAAATTAAAAGATTATTAAAGTACGGCTAACTATTTTCTAACGTGGTGTTTTGCAGTATCTACTTTCCAACAGCTACAACCACACTTGAGGGCAGAGTTGTATGACATAACAGTCCCACAGTGTTCAGTACTGTCGTATGAACTTCAAAGAGCATGCACACTAATAGTTTCAAATTAGCACTTCTTGACTGCAGTGGGGTGCTGTGAGGTCTCCATGGGAGATTAGTCCATGGGTCTCTTTGGGCATCTACACAGTGGGAGCCATTGGAAGGGCCACCATAACCCAAGAAGAATAAAACCACTTTTATAATTACAAAAAATACTACCCTAAGTAGTAAATAGGCTGTAACTATTGAGATACATGAATTTAGCATGGTAGTTGACCAAATCTGTTTTCTGTCTTAAAGCAAAGATCATCAGTGTCCTAGGCTCCTCATAATCTAAGCCTTAGTTCAAATACTTCCACCCTGGCTGCATCTTCTCTGATTCCGTGCAGAATCAATTCCACCCACATTCTCCTTCGGCCATCTCTGGTCTATTGCTGTCATACCTGGGAGGATCCACCTGGCTGTTTGTTGGCTGCTTTCTCACAAAGGGATGGATTGTTTCACTTGTCCAGTAGAAACAAAGACTACCACATAGAAACCACCTATCAAATGCTGTTGAATGAATAGTTTATGGGATGGATGCACTGTTAACAATTTGAATTGGCTACCTTCAGGATGTTGCCCTGTTTGAACCATGGAATAAATATATATCTGAAAGTTTTATTTAAATCTAATACCCATTCCTTGACTTAATTGGACACCAAAAATATTCAATATGGATGAATTCAAATTTATCACAAAAATAATATCTAGAATATTTTATTAGAGTCCTCTCATCATAATTTGTTTTAATGAAAATACTATTTTTTCACTCAAATACTAGTAAGAGGCTTATAACTTAAATATCATGGTGACAGAAAAAGAATATGAAGCTTGGAGCAATTTAGTGTTTTCCCTAAAGGTTGCACAGTTCAGTGTATTGGATCCTTTCAAATTTACATTTCAAATTATTCAAACCCATCAATTTTATGTATTTAAGAGATTGTTATCCTTGTCAAGAAATTATAAAAATTCTTTACAATCACAGTGATTAAGTAATCATACTCACTTTTCCATAAAGAAAGGTGTTTAAAACCTTACAATACTATTGCTGGATCATGGCATAGCATTTAACAGTTTATTTCAAATTCCAAACAAATGGCAGAGACAGGTAGGCTAGTTGGGTGTTTTTATTTGAAGGACCCCTTGGCAAATCTGGAAATTTATTCTCTTAATGCTGTAAAATTGGATTACCTAATCTCGGATATGTCAATAAAAGACAGAGTCCTTGATGGGCTCACCAGTCGTGCTGCCTGAAGACCTGCTGTTGGTGCCTCACACTTTAAATAGCTCTTCGCTTCAGCCTGCAATCACAGTGCACCTGAATTGCAATGCTGTAAATTGAACTAAAGTGGTGGATGTCATTCACAGTACTCAAAACAGTTTTGATTCTTATTCTTGTTCAACCATAATATTAAAAATTAATAATATAGGTAGTGGTTCTAGAAACATTTTCTCTAAATGCCACTCAAAAATTAAAGCAAGCTTGGGTGTCACTTGGCTCGCCATACTGCCATTCAAATATATGAAGCATTCAAAAATTTCTGTTACCTGTGAATTTAGAAAAACTAATCTGGATATTGGCAAGGAAACATGGGCATAACCTTGCATTCCATATATATTTTCACTCTTCCTAAAATTTTTCTGTTTGTAAGTGAAGAAAAGTGTGTGTTTGCACATGCTCCTGAACACACTCCATTGTGAACTTAAGGACTCTTGCTTGTACAGTTTCTCTTTTTGCTTTGATCTCTTTCAGAACTAAAAGTCACTGAGCTGAAACTATCCTCGAGTTTGTTAAATGTGTTCTTTTATTTTCATAAGCAGTTTGTGTACAGAGGCTGCCAGAAAATTTATAGACTGGTTATTTTCTGCTTCAGCATCAGTGAAGCACATTGCAATCCTATCGGGTCTCAAACAAAAACAAAAACCAACAACAAAAGAAGAGGCTTCAAGAAATGCTGAGAATCAGCCAGCATAAATATTAGCATACTATTATCCAAAGTCGTATCACTGAAATTTTGTAGCTGAAGCCCCACTGAAGGGCCCAGATGATAACAAACTGAAGAAGAACTTGGCCAGTGAAGATATGAAAAGAAAGCATTAAAAATGCAGCCCTAACAATGTCATTTTAATAATAACTAATAACTTTGCACCTACACAGATAGACCATGTTTAAGAAAAATTCTCATTTACATATTAAAGTTAATTAAAGGTGTCATCAATGAAAATATCTTTCCTCTTCCTCACCTGGAGCCAGTGCCCATATATGTGACAGACATATCAGCCATATTGTTGTTTTAATGAATGTTTATTTAGTAAGATTGGAATGCTATAGACAGCAAATTGCTATTTAAATAGTGCCTGGAAAATTTCACTGAACTACCAGTCTAAAGCTTTTGTAAAACCTAAGTTGCCTTCCTCCCCTCTTAATGTCTCTCTCACCCTCCGCAAGACTTTATTCTCAACTTCAAATGTTCAGTGTTTTTTTTTTAGTCCATTTGCACGCTGCCTATGCGTGTATGGGTAATGTCTCCAGCTCCTGTCGTCTTCCTGCCACCTCTTATCAAGCAGCTTCCTACAACAGACCCACATACGTGCGAGAGGAGCTTAAAGGAAGTTTACACCACGGCAAGGGAACAGTGCCTCCCCAGAGACCAGAAGCTATCAAGTGTAGTGTTCAGGGCCAGATACGGGTGACTTCTGGTTTGAGTTATTGGTCAGTGGGGCCACAGAGACCTCCAAAAAACTTAGAGGCTACAGTACTTGGTCTTGGTTCTGATCTACATCTTAATGATGATAAGACCCGGTTTTCATCTACATCTCGGTGATAAGACCCCCATTACTATAGACACTGCATATTGAGCAACAGGACACAGAGGCATCACGCAGGCATTGCCCAAGGAGCTTCTTCTCTATAAGCTACCATCCACAGCGGCAGAAGGTTCTGTGCATATTCCTGGGGAAGGAATCATGAAAACTGCAGTAACAATTGGCCTGGCGAAATAGTGGCATGTATGTTATGAATGCAACTAATCACTTTCTGATTGGATTTATAGCCCAATTCATAAGATAGAACACGTGCCTGCTACTGCTACCAATGTCTTGTGGCTGGCTAGGTCATGGGCCCTAGGGAAAAAGTTTATATTATTATTCTGCCAGTTGGAAATAGTAATAAATTTTGCCCTAAGTTATTGTGTTTATACCCATAGATTAGTGTATTTCTCAAACTTCATCAGCAGAGCCTTCCTTATGTGTGAGATCTACGATTGTTCACCACAGAGGATAAGACACTGTGGAGTAACCAGCTCTAAGCAGGACATTTATATCACACCTTCTGTCTCCAAGGCTCATGGACCAAAGCCTTATGGGAAAAACCCAAGAGACTTCAAGACATAAAGGTAAGGATGGGAGATTATCTCTGATGCAGGTGGAAAGGTAGCAGTGCATGCTGAAGAACACAGCGGCTTGCTCAAATGCAGCCTTAGCTCTCTAAAGTTATTGACTCTACAGTTTGTGACAGTTCTGACATATTGTCATTAATAGCTGAGCTAAGGGAGGCAAACGTGCTTTGCTTCCTGGTAAAAAGGAAATAATTCCATGCTGAGGAGAAAAGATATGTTGGGAAACCTTATACTGATGTTTTAGTTGTTTGGAAACTTTATCTTGGAGAACTATATGTAATTGTGTAATTCTCTTTTCTTCATTATCTATAACAAAGACTGGTGAAATTGGGCATTGGAAAGCACTTTTCTGGGGTGCTGATTAAAACTGAAAGTCATGAGAGTGTTGTTCCCGGGAAGAGAGATGAAATATTTTTTGGGTCTTATACCAAATGAAAACATGTATAAATCAAGTTTATTTTTTTAATTTTTATTAATTTATTCTTGTTTCATCTCAATGATTATCCCATCCCTTGTATCCTCCCATTCTTCCCTCCCTCCCATTTTCCCCTTATTCCCCTCCCCAATGACTATTCCTAAGGGGGATTTCCTCCCCCTGTATATGCTCATAGGGTATAGGCAGATTTGGGCCCAGGGGTCCTGCTCAAACTAAGGCACCAGCCAAGGACAATACAGGTGGTAAACTTTAACCCCTACCCAGATCTAGCCAATGGACAGAACATTCTCCACAGTTGAGTGGAGAGTGGGGTATGACTTTCTCACCAACTCTGGTGCCTCATATTTGACCATGTCCCCTGGATGGGGAGACCTGGTGGCACTCAGAGGAAGGATAGCAGGTTACCAAGAAATCAAGTTTTTTTATTTCTGAAGTATATGTCTATGTAGCAATTTATTGGATATTCTTTGAAATCAAATTTTGTTTTTATTTATGTAATTCTTTATATATTAGTGTTTACTCCGTGCGTCCTAATGACTCACGAGACATACAATGATGATCGGTAAGCACACACACATGTTAAGTTCGGCCTTTAAAAGATGGTTCATTTCCCTTCTAATGGCATTTCAACAATTAAAGGCAATCAACTTCCGTGAGAAATAAGTTCCTCGATATTTACCCAAAAAGCTGAAAAATTTACATCTGTATACAAACTTGCCCGTAGATCTTTATTCACAATTGCCAACACTTGGAAGCAACAAAAGATATCTTTCACTGTGATAATTGATAAAAGATGGTACATGTATCTATAGAATGAAATATTACTATATATTTCCAAAAACTTTACTTCCAGTATATGAAGAAAACATAAATATATATTCCTAAGTGGAAAAAACAATCCACAAAGGCCATCTTATAACTCCAAGTATATAGATGATTATACTAAAAAGAGAGATGGGATTTCCTGGCCTTGGGGGAGGGGCAGTCTGTGCGAACATGTGGAAGACCAGGCACGCTTAGGTAAACAGAGCTACTCACATGAGAGTAGAGCATTGGCTATATGTCATCATCGTGGGAAAAGCCCATAAAACACGTGCCAGCTGTAGACACTCTTATTCTGTCCTCTCCATTTTTATGTGAAACTAAAACTTCTCTCAAAAATAATGATAGTAACATGTCCAAGATGACTTTTAAAAAACTAATATTCTCTTTAACACTTTCAAAGAAATTATGGGTATTGTAATAAAAACTTAATTCTTCATATATTTAAACCTCATTAATAGGTATTAAATATTATTATTCTATAAAATAGTTCATTGGGCTTTAAAATTAAATACTGAATATCCAACAAAGTAAATTTAAATAATTGAATCTAACATTGCTAGCGGAGATGCCCTTTGCATGCTCTGTACTGAAAACTGAAGTGAAATGAAGCCAGATGTTAAACCAATTCCATTTACATAATATAAAAGCAGGCAACCAAGTCGGCTCTGTGTAGAGAGTAGTGAGTGGTGCCTGATGCGGAACATGGTGTTGGGGGGGAGGTTTGGGCCAGGGTGCTGTTTCTTTCTTGGAATGTCCTGAGTTCTGCTAAAATGTTTTCACTGGTTCGTATAGCTTCCTTGCATGCATTTTATACTTCCTTTATAATAATAAAGAAAATAATACCAAATGTGGTTGTCCATTTCCTCTAATTTTAAATAAAGTAAAGACACAGTAGAGAGAGGGAGTATAAAATCTAACTCAAGCCATCAGGCCATGTGACAGATCTTTAATCTCAGCATTCAAGAGGCAAAGTCAGGGGTCCTTGTGAGCTCAAGGCCAGCCTGGTCTCTATATATAGTGAGTTCCAGGTCATCTGGAGCTGTGTACTGAGACTCTGTCTCAAAAGTTAAATTAAATTAATACATGCATAACATGTACATAAGAATATCGTAGAATAAAAAAGAAGTTAAGAATCTTTAAGAAACTGAAAAGAATGTGTGTTTAGAATTATTCTTACACAGCACTGCTCATGAGCTAATACAAATCACAAGTCACCTATAAAACTTAGCTCAGCAAAGAAAAGTACTGGATCTGGAGAAAATTGGATATTTCTTGAGTAGCATTAAGAATAATTTAGAAATTACTACCTTCTGTGAGACTTGGTTTTTTTAATATTTTATTAATTTATTCATATTACATCTCAATTGTTATCCCCTCCCTTGTATCCTCCCATTCTTCCCTCCCTCCCATTTTCACCCTACTCCCCTCCCCTATGACTGTGACTGAGGGGGACCTCTTCCCCCTGTATCTGCTCATAGGGTATCAAGTCTCTTCTTGGTAACCTGCTATCCTTCCTCTGAGTGCCACCAGGTCTCCCCATGCAGGGGACATGGTCAAATACGGGGCACCAGAGTTCCTGTGAAAGTCTTCTGTGAGACTTGTATTTTATCACTTTTATTTGCCAAAATTTGGATTTTCACTTCTCTTTTAATCATTCTTAAAATGAACGGAGGGCTATGAAGATGACCCTGTCTACAAAAGTGCTTACTGTGCAAGTATGAGGCCCGGAATTCAGAGCTCTACAACCACCCATCTTAAGACAGTAGCGTGTGTGTTTAGGTCCATAGTCCTAGCACCAGGGATGCAAGGTCAGCAAACCCCCAGAGTTCTCTGGCCACACAGTCCAGCTGAATCGATGGGTCACTGAAAGATGATGAATCAGAAGAGTAATATGGTGCTCACTATGGTCTGGATGCACAACTACACTAGTCGACACACGCAGAGAAAGACACACGCACACCATGCACAAAAGGAAACATTTAGAATAAGGAGTGTGCCCGTCAACTAATTTTATGGTATAGAGTTCACTGTTCTCCGGCCTGTGAGCCTGGTAATGGGTGTATAGGGTTCTCTGCTTGAGTTGGGTGTGACCCATAGGTTTTGGTTAACTTCTCTGCACAGAGCTCTGTTTCTCCTTTGGCTTGTAAAGAAGAGCATTTTCGCTATGAGTCTTCGGAAAGGTATATTGTGTTGTAATACACATCACATGGGTGATGCTTGAAGCAACAGCTTATGCTCCCTGTCTCTCCTGTCATTTCTTCCCAGGCAAAATAGATTAGTATGGTTGTTCTGCCCTCATATTCCATATCTCATCCTGAGCTTCTAACAGTAAACGAAAGGTTTAGACAGTGACTACAAATAAAATAAGAAAAAAGTCCTAAGCAATCTTAATAATAGATTAATAAACCTCAGGGAAATGATAAATTATATTCAGACAACACACTATCTCTAATTATAGAAGATATCAGATATTTGATATCTAAGGTATACAGAGAAAATTTGTTAGAATATCTGTGTAGCTGGGGAGTTTCAGTGTATGTTTGATACTCAGTCATATTCAGAGGGCTTGTTATTTTCAGGAGGCAGAAAGAAAAATAACATCATCTGTTGGTTATTCACAGTGTGCAGATGTTACATGAAGCCCTTAAGCAAGAAGTATCTCATTAAATGTTCATAAAATGTGAGTGCTTATTAGTCCAATTGAAAGATGAAACTATAGAGGTTTATACAATTCAACTGGCTTACTCAAAATTTCAAAGCCTGCATGGGAGAGCTAGGACTTGAGGTTATGTCTGTCCATCAACAGCTTAGAAAAAGAAAAAAAAAAAAAGAAGAAGAAGAAGAAGAAGCTTAAGATATGACAGTCAATGAAGAGGAAAGTGTGAGATGGAAAAAGAAAAATACAAATGACAATAGGAAGGAAGGAAGGAAGGCACGGAGGGAGGAAGGAAGGAAGAAGATAAGGAAAGTATATAGCTCAAATAAATTACTTTATAGTCACGGTTTTTAATACGTCCAACAGACTAAGAAAACTAAATCCTCTAGCTTAGTGATTATCCACCAGAATTTACCTTTCTCATTCACATCCTTCTCTTTCAACTAACTTTGTGATTAAAACTTAATGTAATTATAAGAGTTAATAACCTTAAAGAGAAAAATAATCAAGGCTCCATTTTCATTTTCAGGCAGATTCCTGCTGAAAGAAAATATCAGAAAATAATTATCCCTTATAACATGGGACCTATTCCATTAGATACCTTCCTTCATTAAAAAAGCAATGTATACAGATTTGAAAGAAAGAGGAAATAATGACAGAATGTGCTGTGCTCGCTCTTCTTTATATCAGTCATGCATCCATATTGGCAGGAACGTGCCTTTCCAAGATGCTAACTAACACAGCTGGCAAAATCTTTTTTGTCATGTATCACATCAGCATCTTCCCCAGAGCCAGACTTAGACTTTCTCTACTGACCCTCATACGTAGCAATTTGAAGCTGGGTGGCGTACACATGTCAGGAGAATGCTATTGATAAAACTGTTCTCATTCATGGTACATATCACCCATCCCTTTATTAAACACTTTCTAATCGTTTCTGTATGCTTACAACTCACAGGAACTCTAGGGACATATAGAACTATGCTCTCATCACCTATATTTTAAAGATGTGGAAAATGTTTAACAAGATCTCGTTATCTGACCAGTTTCACAAAGAAACAGAATGGTAAGACTGGATTTCAGCTCAAAGTCAAAAGTCCGAGTTTCTGATCACTGTGAAAAGTGCAGGATGTTAAGAGGGAATGTCCTCTGACGTTTTCTTCATCACCTCAGGCCCTCTGCACTGATTTCCTCTGCTTCATTCAAGGTTTACTGCTGTACCATAGCTAGCTTAAGTTCAGAAATGAGTCCGTTTCTCTCCGGGGTTTGCTCATCACCAACCTCTGTTCTTACAGTACATGATGAGGAGTGACAGGAATCACAAGACAAAGAAAGAGGAAGGGCTTGCCAGGTGACTCAGCAGGTAAGGAATCTCACTGCCAAGTCTGATGACCTGTGCTCAATCCTCTAGCACCTGTAACGTGGAAGGAGAGAACTGACCTCTTCGAGTCGTCCTCTGCTCCACATATGTGTGTCACAAAAAAAAAAAAAAAAAAAAAAAATGTGAGAGCATGCACATTAAATAAATAAGATTGTTATAAAAAATATATTTATTAAAGATTAAGGTAAGTAAAAGATGCATATAAAGTCCATAAAGCTGAGAAAGACCTAAATGTAGAGACTGATGGTGGCTGTGCAGCATCTGCACAGAATGGCGCATGAGTGCCCCACTGATGGGCAAGGTTCTTGGAATCCCCTTGCATCTACCATATCAAGGGCTTTGGAGACCCCTTCCCAGTTGACAAGGGCCAGTGCTGAATATTTGGTGGCCTCTGTGATCGATACCAAGATTGTGTGTGCTCTAAGGTCTCCTTGCTTCTACTGCTCACAGCAATAGTTTCACTTCGTCAGTCACACAGGCAGGGATGGGATCACACAGGCTGAAAGCCCTAGAGATGATTCTACGTTTTACTCAATACTCTTTCGAGGGGTAATACCTCCTCTCTTCCTTATGTCTCTATTGATCCTCTAGATGTGACCATTAATCCTGGGCAGTTTGGGACACATAATCATGTCCCTAGAGAGACAGCTTCAGCCACACTGAGTAAGCCTGTGGTAGTTGTGGATAGCAATGGGTCCTGCTTTATAACTCTTCTGAGGAAGCTGTGTCTGATCAACAGAGACTGAAAAATGGGGAAGCTGTGTCTGATCAACAGAGATGAGACTTGAAAAACTGGTTCTTCATAAGATGCTTTCAGAAAGTGATAGGTGCATATCAGGAAAGGCCGTTTGCTATAATGGGCACATCTCTGTCTATAGTTTTAAAAGTGCCATGACAGGGGATGCTGTTTGATGAATGGACTTATACCCACAAATGGTTAACCCGTCTCTCACCTTGCATAACCATGTAACTGCATTTGCTTGCCAGCTGGGTATGTGCTCATGTCCACAGGACATGCCTGGCTAGACATTTATTTTTGGCTTGCTGAAATTGTGCTTTGTAGTGCAAAATATGTTTGGGGGAGGTGACTGACCCAGCAGGGGGAGGGAGGGAGGAGGGGAAACTACTGAGGCCTTTCGTGATGGGGGGGCTTGAGCAGTGCTGGTGTTATGATTTCTTTAGATAAAGTAACCACTGATGTCACTGCTCAGGCAAGCAGGATTGTGATTATAGAAATAAAGATGTCTAGAGCTATTTGGGGCCACTTGCTCAAAAGCCAATAGGTGGCCAGTGTCTTCACTTTACACTGATGCTCCTTCCCTGTCTCAGGACCTGCACCTTTGACGCTGGAGCTGGGCTTTGGCAAGAGTCACTCCATCCATGTACCTCAGGTTTTAACTTATTTTTTAAAAAAGGTATAACATATTGATAACTTTAGTTTACATAGTTATAAAAGAAAATAGACTTTAAAAGTCCAGTTTATCACATTACTCAGAAAACAGAGGTATGTACAATTTTACTCCCAATTTTCTCCACAATATATTTTTTAAGGTTGATACTCTGTAGCCAACTTAAGTTTTCTTAATTAGGGAGAAAATATACATAATTTCAAACAACCCTGATCATTTATCTTCATATATTTCAGTATTATTGTGTTTTGTATTTGCTTTTCTTAAATGTGTAAATAGTTCTAGGAATTGCCTGCAAAATGTTTATTTCAACATTATTAGGTGGGCTGAGAGATATTCAATGCTTTCCAAGCATTTGTTTTGCAAGCATAAGATCTTTTGTTCATATCTCAGCACCCATGTGAACCCTGGGCACAGCAGCCTGTGTCTAAGACCCCAACAGAGAAAAAGTGGCTTTCTTGGGCTTTCTGGCCAGACAGTCCAGCTGAGTAGGTGGGGAATAGGCTTAGTGCTAGGTCTGGTTGGAAAACTAAAGATGGAAAGAAATGGAGGAAGATGTCAAAGGGCAGCATCCAAATATGCACCGTATGATCAAGTCAACACATGCGCACACACTAGCACATATACATATACACACATACAAACATGCACATGCATACACGCATACAAATACACAAATGCACACACACCCCACATTTACTAAACAATACACACATATATACACATACACACTAAGCAACACACACACACCACATAGACACTAAACATGACACATGCACAGGTGCACATTGAACACACATATACACACACTAGCACAGATGTAAATGCACATATACACACATACAAACATGAACACACACATGCATACAAATACACAAATGCACACACACCCCACACTACACACATACACCCTAAACAACACACACACACACACACACACACACACACACACACACTACATAGGCACTAAACATGACACATGCACAGGTGCACCTTGCATACAAATACACACACATATGCACATAACGCACATACATGTACACAACATGTACACACTAAACAATACACACACAGCACATACACACACACAATACCACACACACTAATGTGTAACATACCTTCAAATTATTAGTAATGATTTCTTTATTTTATTTCAAATTGAGTAGTTATTTAAAAGTATAGTATTTTCAGATCAATAAGCACAGAAAATTGCTTGACTTCCCTCTATCTCTGTTTAATAGGTAAGCTAACTCTAATCATTAAGAGAGCACATGTCGTCTCTTTTTAAAACGACATTTTATTTCTATCTATCAATATAATAGCATCTGCATTTTATTTCCTACTTATAGAAGCTAATGGAATAGCAGATAGTATCAATTTAATCAATCGTACAAATGCAAAAACTATATACTGAAATCACTCCAGTAGTGGATCAGAGAGAGCTCTCTTAGGGGAGCCTGTGACACAACAGGCTCGAGGGCAGTAATTCTCAGCCTTCCTAACCCTGCGACACTTCAGTGCAAGTCCTCCTGTCAAGGCAACCCCCAACCATAAAATTATTTTTGTTGCTGCTTCGTAACTGTAATGTTGCTATTGTTATGAATAATAATATAAACATTTTGGAGACAGAGGTTTGCCTGAGGGACCATGGGTCACAGGTTGGGAACCACTGTTCTAGGGGCACATGTGTTTCCTCCTCTGCCTCCATCTTCACTTCCTGTGCCTCCATCTCCACTTCCTGTGCCTCCATCTCCGTTTCCTGTGCCTCCATCTCCGTTTCCTGTGCCTCCATCTCTGTTTCCTGTGCCTCCATCTCCACTTCCTGTGCCTCCATCTCTGTTTCCTGTGCCTCCATCTCCACTTCCTGTGCCTCCATCTCCACTTCCTGTGCATGTCCATTCTCTGGTTTCAGATGCTCTTATTTCACCTCGACTCTTTAACTCGGTGTCTTTACCTTCGTCCTCATTCAATTAGCCGTCAAATTCTTGACATGGTATTTTTCTCTCTGTAGCACTTTTGCTAGGACTTCAAGTCATATTCAAAACACGTCACTCAGTTCCTCTTTGCTTGGTATGCCACATTTAAATACCAGAGCTTGGCATTAATTTCAACTGAGTCCAACTCCATCCTGTGAGCTGATATCTCTGGGGGTCCTCCGAGTCCCATTCTCTCCTAATGCTCACGCTCTTATCATGTGATCCTCTCTGTCCTAATGCTGTGTCCATGCCTTGTGTTAGAGGGAAAATGTCGCAGTTGGTCACAACTTGGGTCATCTGTCACCTGATTGTTTTGTTGTCTTAGAACTTCACTTATCTCATTTCTAAATCTCCCCTTGTTGGGATTTACTCGCCCATGCCTATCGTATCACTTACTGAATTGATTTGTTCTTAGAAATGCCTCCCTGTGCCTCTTTTGCTAAGTTGTGAAATTTGACAATGCACAGACCCCTGTTTATTACTATGTGTGCTCATGATGCCAAGGGTGAGCTCTTCGGCTTCATACCTTGTAAACAGTTCATAGGGATAAAAATGAATATAACTAAGGTAAGACAACAGCAGGATACTGTTAGGGATCTATGGTTTTAAAGCATGCATTTTTCTTTTAAATGAGAATTTAGAGCTGAATTTCCTTCATTCTCTATAACGTTTGTGAGTAAGACACATGCTTACGGTTTGGGTGGGTTTACAACATGTAACATGGTTTCAGAGGCAAGGAAGTGCCATGCCATATCCTGCATAATGTTGGTGGGTTTTAAGCAAAAACAGAAGAAAAATGTATTTTTGGCTCCTTTTTCAAAAAATGTCTGCAAATACAATTATTTTGAATAATGTCCTTAGAAAATATTCCCAAAAGTAAGAAAATAAGAATTTGATATGCACTAATCAATCAGGTATAGTAGGATGCACCTGTACTCTAAGCACAGGGGAAACTGAGGCAGAATAACCACTTCATCGTGATCTGAGCTACATAGCAAATTCAAGGCAAGCCTGCACTCTTTCTATACTGAGACCTTATCTTTTACAAAAATTCCTGAAATGTAATGATCAATTTATATTTTTAGAAAAAAAATCAGACCAAAATCTAGTCTACATATTTGAAATGTTTGATATAATTATCTTTTAATAATCACCACTGTCATTTTGACTTTTATAGATTTTACTTATTTAAACTAGGTCATTGCTAGTGACTGGAATTCCTTAATCTTCTAAAACTTGAACGCCTTCCAATACTTATTAACATTCACAAGCTCCACCGATTAATCCCTTGGAAATGCTGTATATGTCAAGCTACATATCTTTAAATATATTAAATATTATTTTTTACACACAACTCTAGTGTATCCTTAACTTGTATGTACTTATTTTCTTATTTTACTTTCCATATTCAACTTTAACACTTTAGGATTTCTAGCCAGGGGTGGAGGCACACCTGTAATCCCAGCACTTGGGAAGGTAAAGGTAGGCAGATTGCTATGAGCTGGAGGCCAGTCTTACAAAGCAAGTCCAGGATAGCCAAGGCTACATCGAGAAACTCTGTCTCAAAGAAACAAATGAAAAAAAGAAAGAAAAAAAGATTTTATTAATTCCTTGGACCACAGTTTCTTTATCCATTCTTTGCATGAGGGGCATTGGGTTTCTTCCAGTTTCTGGCTATTATGAATAAAGCTGCTGTGAACATAGTTGAGTTGAGCAGATGTCCTTGTTGTATGGTGGAGCATTTTGGGGTATATCCCAAGGAAAGGTGTTAGCTGGGTTTTGCATGAAAATGGATGAAACTATCCTGAGTGAGGAACCCAGACCCAGAAAGATACACATGGTATGTTTTTACTTATAAGCAGATATTAGACAGATAGTGCAGGAAAACAATACTACGCTAAAGAGACCTGAGGAAGCTAAGTGGCAAGGAAAGCCCGAGGAAGGACATTTGAATCTCTCTCAGAAGGATAGGAAAAGGGAATGAGGGTAGGGGTCAGATGTGGGGAGAACAAGGGCCAGAGGACAGAGGGCTTGAGAGAGAAGAGAAACCGCAGGCAGGGACATCTCTGAGACAAGCTGGAGACCTAACACAGGGTAGGCTCTGGGGAGGACATGGGGTGATTCTAGCTGAGACCCCTAGTAGCTGGAATCATGGAGATTGAAAAGGCCACCCTCTAACCAGGCAGGACTCTCAGTGTATAGAGGGGAATTTCAACTCAATCAAAAAAACGTCCACCCAAAATCTATCCCACCTACACGATTTACAGGGATAAAGATAGAGCAGAAATTGAGCGAATGTCTAACCAATGCCTGGACCAACCTGAGACCTACACTAAGGGAGAGAGCCAATCCCTGACACTATGAAGGACACTCTGCTGTATCTACAGACCGGAACCTAACACAGCTGTCCTCTGAGAGATTCCACCCAACAATGTAATGAAGCATACACTGAGACTCACAGTCAAACATTGGCCTGAGTACAGGGAGCCTTGTGGAAGAGCAGGGAGAAGGCTAGAAGGACCCTGGAGGGGACAGGAAGTCCACAAGACTAACAGATCCAACTAACATGGGCCCGGGGGGGGCTTAGGGGGGGTTTGCAGAGAGTGAAGCACCAAACAAGGACCATTAATGGACTGGACCTAGGTCACCTACACATATGTGCCCAATTGGTAGTGTGACCTTCACATGGGTCCCTCAGTAAGGAAAGCGGGGACTCTTTCTGACAAGGATTCTGTTGCTTGCCTTTTGTGCACATCTCTCTGGCAAGGCTGCCTTGGCTGGTCACATAGGAAAAGGATGTGCTCAGGCCTGATGTGACTTGATGTGCTGGGGTGGGCTAGTGGGAAGGGGCTCCTCTTGCTGAGGGGCAGGGGAGGGGGATGGGAGAAAAGTGAGGGTGGGTGGGACTGGGAGGAGATAGGAGAGGGGCTATAATTAGGATGTAAAGTTAATTAATTAATTAATTAATTTTAAGAGATTTCTATGAAGTTAAGAAAGTCCTATTTTTCTAATTTATTCACATATTTCAAACTTATCCACTTAAATAAGATATTTTCTTTGTCTGTCTGTCTGTCTCTCTCTCTCTCTCTTTCTCTCAACACACACACACACACACACACACACACACACACACACACACACCTCTTTGTTCCCTTCCATCTTTCCAGAAAAAGGAAAAATAAATTTAACCTTGTACAGAAAAAATAGTTTCACTTATTTTTCAATTGATTGTACTGTAGTTGGTAATAGTAGTAGTAGTAGTAAATTATCTTCCCAATTCTCAACCAATGATTACATCTATTTTTAATCACACTATAAACAAATTCTCCATAGAGATAGATAGAAATATGTAAATTTGTTTTTTATAGTAATGTGTTCCTGGCTATGTCTATCAAGTTCCACTTATCACAACCTACAAATCTACTATTGGTTATATACTAGATGGATCAAATATTTACTTCCATGTTAAATGTTTGGCAGAAAGAATACCTTCAACATAACCTTAGTTAATATTGCTTATTTATCCTAACTATTAAAATTTACAATATTGTTTATCTAAACTTCCAGAAAATATTTATTTTCTTTTGTAGTTAAACTAAGCTCTAAGGTAGATTTATTTTGAAATTATTAAAATTTTGTAATAATTATTTCTCCTGTTAATTGACAAGAAATATATTTTCAATTTTCAAATGCACTGCATATCTACCAAAGGTGCCTTCATATTGTGTTTACGTATTCAACAGTACATATATACATATACATATATACAAATGTAACAACAAGTGGCAGAGAGGACATGAATTTGAAGGCGAATAAGAAGGTAAGATGTTTGAAGAGGAGTTTGGATGGAGGAAAGGAAAGGGGAGAAATAGTGTTATTATTTTATTACATCAAAAATAAAAGAGATAATTTAATTTTAAAATTGGCTGATATAACAAAACTTAAAATCTAAAAGGTTTGCTCATATTTTGTGCCTCGTTTGTCGCCAAATATTCTAATATATTTGCAAAAGAACAGAGATTGACTTTATATAAATTAATTATTTATGTAAGAACTCTCTTAATGTTTCATGTTAGTTCTCATCTTATTTTTTCTAAAATAAAGACTTTAATTTTTAAAATATATTGTCTTTTCATCAAAAGATTTAAATCTAATGAGGACAGCAGGATACTAATTTTTCTTTTTTAGAAATAACCTTTGCTATTTTGTCTTATATTTCACTATGATACTTTTGCATTGATTCTTAGATCTGATCCAGTCCTGACCATGTCCTCCCGCCCCCTCCCCAGCCAAACAAATGCTTGTCACTCAGTGGAGCAACAGGATTCAGAGACTCACTAAATAGTGCTTTCTCTGCCTTCCAGCTTAGACTAAGTCACATAGAGAAATTTTATAAATACCCCCTTCAAAGCCAAGCGGCACCCATGAAATAAGGCATGTCCACTTGCCTTGGAAAAGCATCTGCTGTTTGAACTGAGATTGTTAAGAAAATTCAAGTATATCATAGCTGGAATTGAGACTTCATAACTAACTAAGCAATATTTGTGTGCGTGCATGCGCGCGCGTGCACACACACATACACACACACACACACACACACACACACACACACCACTGTAAGACTCAACAGGTACCCTGAAAACAAAAACAAACAAACCTGTATCTCAGCTGGTAGGGAGACCTTGTGTTGCTCTACAGATCAAATGAAAGAACAGCTAGCTAACAGAGACAGAGTGTGAACTTTATTATTTTTTTTAGAACTACCTCTTTTCTGAAATACATCACACAATCTCCTTTGAGTTTTTTTGGACATTCATAAGTTCTTATATTACCTTATTTAAGCAGGGTGTGTGTGTGTGTGTGTGTGTGTGTGTGTGTGTGTGTGTGTGTGTGTTTGCGTGCATGTGTGCGTGTGTGTGCAGGTGTGTGTGTGCGTGTTTGCATGCATGTGTGTGTTTGCATGTGTGTGTGCATGTGTGCATGTGTTTGCATATGTGTGTGCGTGTGTGTGCACGTGTGTGTGCGTGTGTGTGCACACGTGTGTGCATGTGTATATGTGTGCGTGTGTGTGTGTGCGTGCATGTGTGTGTGTGTGCTACCTAACAAGCAAATGACCCTAATTAAACATGTTATGATGCACAGCTTTCCCCTAAGCTGAGCTCAAGGAAAAGCAAAGGAATGGAGAGGAATTTCTAAAATTCTATCCAGTGCTTTTTATGCTAAGTATGGTTCTTTGTTCTGAAAAAAATCTTTGATTCTATACAAGATGTAGAGTATTAATATTTTATTGTTTTGGAGTAAGAGATAGACATGGTTGCTAAAATTTTTTTAAAGTATCTTTTGATAGACCTTAGAGTTTTAAAAATTTATAAAAAAGAACGTTTTGTTCAAATAGTTGAAATACAAGTAACCTAAAAGGCAAGTCTTTGCCGGGGAGAGAGGAATGGTGACCACACATGAATGGAAACACGAACAGCTCTGCAGACGCCAGGATTCGGAACGTGCTCACAGTACAGAGTCAGGAAGGAATGTTCCAGGAATGGAAGAAATCAATCTGACTAAAGTCAATAAGATTATTATTGTAGCTTATTCTTTTGTTGTCAAAGAGGGAATTTTTAGTTTAGCACTTTGATTGTATATTTCATCTTTAAATAGCTATTTGTAAAAGAATAAATAGTATTTTAGGTCTGAAATACTAATAGTTTGCCATCAGAATTTCTAGCATGTTCTTTACATTCTTCAGTTTAAAACGCACTATAAAATGTATGAACTTTTAAACTAAGTATGTATCTCTAAACTGCTGCTTATGTAGCTGTTTTGGTTACAGTCTCAACAAGACAACTCTTTAAAAAATACTTTTATTCTCTCATATATTACATCCTAATTGCCATTTCTCCTCTCTTTATTCCTCCCACTCCCTCCCTCAACTTCTCCTCTCCCCCAGATCAAATCCTTCTGTTTCCCTTTTAAAAAACAAAGGAGGTTAGGCCTACTAGGGATAGCTATACTTACTAACAAGATACCATAGGACTGGGCACAAACCCTCATATCATGGCTGGCCATGGAAAGCCAGTAGGAGGAAAACGGTCCTAAGTGCAGGCAAAAGAGTCTGCAGCACCCCCACTTCCATTGTTGGGAGTCCCACAAGAGCACCAAGCGACTCAACCATAAGGTATCCACACAGGACCTAGCTCAGACCCACGCAGAGTCTACACAGCACACAGTTGCTTGATCTACTTCGTCACCTCCTCTTGTAAAGTAGGAGACTCTTTCCAAAAACCAAACTACATGATTTCACTAATTCCAACGCAGAGAGTGCAATAAACAAAATAAAACAAAACAGTATTTTTCCTATATGAATGTAAATAAGAAACAGCTTGGTAAAGTTATTACAAAGAAGTAATTGTTCTTTGACAAAGCCTGTTTAAATGATGATTACTAAATTCTTTATCCAATCAATCTTGGGGTGTCATTTTTTTTTATATATCCTTGAAAGTACATTTTGTATTTCACTTATCTTGACAGTAGAACTCCAAAATTAGCAATTTCTCTGTAAAACTGCCCCTTTAGAAAACATCTGTAAGAGCATTGCTGGAATTCTCCTGAAACACATTTTCTAGCATGTAATATAGGCCACTTGGTTCCTAGGTGAGCACGTCTGAGCTCTTAGGGAAGTAAAACCTGGTGCTGAAGAACACTTGGTATGGTCCGTGTCATCTGTCACAAACTAGTCCCTGACTGTTCAAATAAGTGAGGACACTGGCCGTAGCCAACACAACACACTCAAGGAGGTTCTAATTAATGATACAAAACAGCAGGCTGCTGGGAGCCGAAAAGAAAATTCAATTTCCAAACATCTTCATAAAGCATCGACTTGTGAAAGCCCTGAGAACTGTAAGGAGCCTAGGTGTGTAGGTAGAAAATGAGCTCCGTTTAGCCGCTGAGGCCCTTAAGGAGCGTCTAAGGAAGCTGCACAGCTAAGGCAGCTTTGACCATCCCAGTCCCTTTAACCCACAGTCTTATGTCAAATGACAGAAACAATAGATTTGTGACTAGAATGTGACTAGAACAGAATTTGAAAAACAGCAGATGCAAACTTTTCCATTCATTCATCACCAAGCACATCCTCCTACCAGTACATGGCAAAAGGAGGATTAGCCACACCATCCCTGAAACCCCTTCCCATACAAAACCCAATTGAATTTCTTGGCTTTGATTATATGCATACGAAAATGGTCAAAGAGAAGGCGTAAGCTGCAAATTCTCTTAAACCACATTGCTCATTTGCCTGCCAGAGGCCCATGCAATGCCTCCTTTTTTCTTTCTTTCTTTCTTTTTTTATCTTTTTAAAAAAGATTTATTCATTTATTATGTATACAATGTTCTACCCTCATATACACCCACAGGCCAGAAGATGGCACTGGATCTCATTATAGATGGTTGTGAGTCACCATGTGGTTGCTGGGAATTGAACTCAGGACCTTTGGAAGAGCAGTCAGTGCTCTTCAGGTCTGAGCCATCTCTCCAGCCCACCTCCTGTTTTTCAAAGAGTATTCTCTCTTTATATTATTTAGAATTCTTTCCATCATACCATGCAGGTCTCTTTCAGGTTTTGATTGTATTATAAATACATAATAAGTCCTTTATTTTAGTGTGTAAATCAGTGTTTTTCTCATTATTAATACTCTGATGTTGTGCTTCTGTTTGAATAGCCTTATAAGCCTTTGTAAAAATCATGAACAGCCAAGGTATTAATAATGAATGAAGACTAATAGGAAGCTCAATACTGGGATTTTAAAAATTGGCCAGAAAATTAAAATAATTAAACATTACTTAAGTTCGTGTTCAGATCTCTCACCCTGTATCATTAACAAACAAACCTTAGCCCTTACAAAAAATACCTTCAAGGACAATGGAGAAATTTTATTTCAGGTCTACCTGCTAATATCAGTGTATTTCCTGAGAGCCAAGTTGGAAGTCTGTGGGCTGCTGTATCTGACACAGTCAGATGAAGAATGTTCCCCAAAGTCCAAATGAGCAAGCCTTAGGACTACTTACAAGACGACGTAGGTGCCCCAGCCTCTTCCGTATCTCAAGCTTTTTCTCTTCTCTAGACTAAATGACTCCTATATAAACTTTATTTATAATATGACTTTCTTTTTTTGATTTTTTATTAAATATTTTATATTATTATACATATATACAAAAACTACCTACAGCAAGTAGAACCATGACAAAATCAGGAGTTATATAAATGTTCCAGTCTCAGTGTTTTGGCTGCTCATATTGTGCAGCCTTAAAGAAAACATCTTTCCTATCTTGGTGCATCTAAAATTCTGAATGTGAAGCAGTATCTATCATATCTCATCATTATCAACTTAAAATGTCTCTCTAGACCTAAAAACATCTTTCTTTCAGCACAAAATGCATTTTATGTCATTAGAGTTTCTTGTGCTTGTTGGGTTAATACCTTTTCTAATCAGCTCACACCCTCTGACACCTTTGTCTATTTTACTTGTAATATATCTTTAGCAACTATTATAAGGCTGAACATATGGGTTATGTAGAAGTGAGTTATTTTATTGAAAGTGGACTGAAGAGCTCAGGGCTCACTGGAGTCCAGAGGCAAATTGTCTTAACAGCCATTAGACATTAGGACGCTCTCTAATAGTCCATAATTGCATCATTACATTGGAGGTTAGGGCAATAATTGAAGCCACCAGGAAGGGTTAGCTCTGGATGCACGGTTAAGATAAAAGTAAAATTAGTAATTCACCTTTAAGTTGCATTCATGAGTGTTTCTTTAAAGTGTTTCCTTTTCAGAGGTGAGCTCCAGTTATTGAGGAAAATCTGCTCATTTTCATTCTTCTTCCCACTTCCTGACACTGTTGGAGAATGAAGTGCTCCCTAACCTCGCATTAGAGTAAATAACTTTGCATTGTAACAATCCTCTTTTGTTCAGTTTTATAGCTGCATGAAAATTATTTTCAAACTCCCCTTAGTGTTTATATTAACAAAAGAATTAAAGCTATATAATGGCTCTAGGAAATGTTGCTGGAGAACAGGATGTCTTGTGTTGAACACAGACCAAATTATCCCTTACACTGCCTGCACAAAGCAAGAGACAGCGTTTCCACTTGAATTCTAAACAGAAGATGACCTTGTGCTGTTTTGAGAAAGGCTGGCATCTGAGGTCACCAGAGTGTATTGTGACAGACAGCATGGCACTGCGCATGGCCCGAAGGCATGTCCATTGTGTGGATTACAGCCAAGCTGAAAGATTTAGACAGCTCAGAGAATTCTATCATTTTATTTGAAAATGATGGTCAAAGTCATGGGCACAGCAACCATTACCTTTCATGAAAGGACGGCAGCTTTCAGTAACTCCGTCATTTCAAAAAGGCAGTTTAGCTATTCACAACCAAATACTTACAGAGGCAATGTTTTGGCTTCTACAGTAAAAAAAAAAAAAAAAAAAAAAAAAATGCCATCTACCCTGTATCACTCAGTTCCTTGGTACAGCATGACTAAATCATGAAGAAACTACAGAGGAAAATCGACATAAAGATAAAAATACTACAGCCTTGAATTATTGTAGTAACTCCATCCATTAGCAGCCTTAATTAGTTACTTCATGTAGCAACAACAGTCTTGAATTATTATAGTAACTCCATCTACATGGTAAATTCCTCATCAGCTCATTGTTTAGAAGGATTAATATCAAATATTAAAAACAAATTTCTATAAGCTCTTCATTAATAATATCATGAGAGAACCACTTGTAAGTGAATTTGATCTATTGACAGTGGTCCTGAGTGAGCCTTCAAAATGATTTCTGAAGTAATGATATTTAAGTAGAATATTTTGATTGATTGAGAATTATTTTTAACTTTCATATCTTTCAGGAACAGATTAAGGTCAGTACAAAAATATGTTTGAAAATGGGGAAAGCAGGTGAAAATTTTACAGTTCTTTTTTTTTTTTTTTAAGATTCATTTATTATGTATTACAGTGTTGTGTCTGCATGTACACCGGCAGGCCAGAAGAGGGCACCAGATCTCATTACAGATGGTGGTGAGCCACCATGTGGTTGCTGGGAATTGAACTCAGGACCTCTGGAAGAGCAGACAGTGCTCTTAACCTCTGGGCCACCTCTCCAGCCCCACACAAACTGTATTTTAACTGACATTTCTGCATAATAATGCAGAAACAATGGAGGATCAGGGTTTGTATCTGTGAGGTCATTTTCTGGGGATGCAGTGTTGATCAAAACTCAGCTTCCCTGAGTCCCAATGCCTTTACAGATAAGTGGGAATGATATGACTTTGTATGGATATTGTAAAGATTAGAGACTCAATGTTTGACCCTCAAATAGCCACTTAATGTTGAGATAAAAATAAAGTTGTGACTTACCATTGAAATTCACGGCCCTGATATAACCCAGCAGCTCTTTCCCATCGATGGTGACCATTCTTGGGCAAAGGCCGATATATCCAGGGCAGAGTTCTTTGTGCATGTTGTGCAGTGCATAAGCCATGGAGTACACTGCATCAATTACAAACTGAACCTTCCCTTCTTGCTCGTAAGATGAATCCCGTGCAATTCGCTCCAGCCCTACAAAAAAAAAAAAAAAAAAAAGGGAAAACTGTCAACAGACAGCATTGGATTTCAAATAGACTGGCATGGTGATTTCTGTTCTTTAAACATAATGAGACACAAGTATTGATGATGATGATGGTGATGATGATAGCCATGTCCTTACAAAGTAAGATTTTTATACTTGGTATTTGGAAAGAGCAAAAATTATTTAACTAGCAGCCTAAAAATATTTTAATGTATGACCATTATGTCTGCTTCCTCCTTCTCAAGTCCTATTTTATTTTACTTTTTGATAACTATATAATATTTTTGCAATGCCATGATCTTTTTAAAAAATGTGTAAAACATAATTCTTTTCACCAACTTTTGGTTCCAGAGAGCCACTGCCTTGGTGCTCTAATGCAAGTCCCTTCTCATCTCACATCCATTCTTGTTTAGAAAGTGCTGTATTTAGAAGTAATTTTTATAAGTTTTAAATCATAATGTTTGCTTAAGTAACTCTGGATGTCTTATAAAGAGTCATTTAATTTATTTTCTCTTTGAACTTGATTTTCCCTCTTAACTTTCTATTAAAAAGATGTAGGTCTCTCAAAATGTGTATTAGTGGGAATAATTGTACAACTGCTTAGGCACAGTTAGGGCTGAACACTTGGCAGTATGTAGGCTGATGTTTATCATTTAAAGTGCAATAGAAGCCTGGGGTTTTAAAATGAAAAGTAAATTTGGCATCAGTTATAAACCAGCTGTCTAATATTGAAGATGAGGAAGCTGGGAAGTTTGGTGTCAACAGTCACAGATTCTGGAAACTTCCCAAGTCTCAGACTGAAGACTCAGTACTCTCTCTTTCTTTGTGGAGAAATGTTCTAAGTGTCCAGAGCTTAGGGTATGAGAAAAAGAAGAGAAAAGAGTGAAGGACATGAAAATCTCACTATGTATTAGAAAACCGCACTAACACCCCAACCTCTCCAAGCACTGCTCATCAGAAACAAAGTTGGTACTTTAGATTTGCTCATGGATCTCAGTGATATGTAATAAATGATCTTTGAATACAATAAAGACTTACTTCCCTAACACTGATGTATACATCTAAGCTTGGTGGGTTAAACTGAAATGGTTAATATTGGGATGTCCCTACTGTAATAAAGTGAGTTAATTCTGTTTACTTAATTTTCATCACTTGATCACTAGACGGTTTCCCCTCTGCTTTCAGTCATTTCTAGTTCTCTGTTCCCTTCAATTGTATTGGCTGCTGTTCTGGACCCCAAAGTCTGTCACGATGCTAGATTCTGCACCTCCATTTTATACATGAATTTTTTCATTTTTCTAGTATTTCCAATGTCCTTTCCCCAAAATTAAATATCCTTTCTCTCCACCTTGAAATCTACATCTTCTTCATACTGTCAATAATTGTATCTATACATAATATAATTCAAAGCATAGAATACAGAGTCTGAAACACTTCGTCAAATTAGTAATCAATGAAAGTCATTTGGGGAAAAAGTCTTGTAAATTAAGAATTGTACAGTATTTTTTGTCACTTGATGGCCACATTCACATTTTCAATTGCTTTGTGTGTAGAAATAACATGCTCCCAAATCACACTGGGCCTAAAATCAGGTTCTTGTTGTCAGATCTAACAGTAGTACTTTTCTAAAACCTCCTCCTAGGGATATTGCAAGTTTAGGAATATAAAGACAGAAACACAGTCAGCTCTCACAAAGAGGAGCGCTAAGACCCCAAGGGTACACTGCCCCCCACCAGCATGATCTCAGTCACATATCATGCAGATATTGGGACAATCTCCCCTCCACATCACTGTGTTGCTGTTATGACTTGAATGCCAGGACAATATGACTAAGTTCATAATTTCGTCATGTTACCTTTGAAACAAGTCTTTCAGCTCTGCCTAAAACTTAAAAGTCTCACAATTCTAACCACAATGTAGGCAATCCATAAATAAATATTAATGAAAGACAACAGCAAATAAACTGAATTGAGGATTCCCCCCCAGGACATGCAGCCAAGACCTGAGCAGTCTTGGAAAAGGTATGACATTTGCTGAGGAAACAAAAGACAGGAAAGTCAGTGATAGAAAACTGGAAGACAGAAAAAGTGTCAAGATTGAAGCCGAATGGTTCCTGAATGCTTTCTTGACTTTGATTCACTGAGTTTGGAGAATCAGCATGAAGTTCAGAAGGCATGAGGCTGCTGGTCTCACTCATCTCTACAAACACAGACTCTTGATGTCACCCGAGATTTATTCAAATCTGAGACGGAGACCAGAAGAATTCCAAAAGCTGCCCAGGAAACATGACACAGCTAGGTTAGTCTGGGGACTGTTCTTGGCAGCCACTACTCCCTAACTAATATTAAACAGAGAAATAGAAATTGACCCAGAGAATTTTATGGTGCTACAGTACCAAGAGAATTCCTTCCTGAAAACCTAAGCATCTCCTCCTCTCCTTCGCCCATCAGGTGAAGGGCTGGAGGCTGTGCAGCCACCACTCAGTATCTGCGTAGGGCTCTGCTCCAGATCTCCAGTGAGCGTCAGTATTCAGGAAGTATCTCCAAGCAAACCCAGTAGTATTCACCTGTGGCTCATGCACTTTCTTTTAAATATCTAGATTGCTTGTAATACTCAACACAAGGCAAAACCCACATGGACCATTGTAGCACTTCATTGTTTCGGGAATAAAGCTCAGAGAAATACGCCAGGCACACTGTGTATAGATGCATTTAGAAATGTTTTTGGTTTTATGGTTGGCTCAATCTTTGTTTGTTAAAAAAAAATGTATGTGTAAAGAGTAATAACTGTATAATTCCATGTTCTATAAAGTTTAGAACTTCTATCACGTTCTTTGAACATAGGGAGATCTAGAGGTGATTTCAAGTAGAAGAGGGAAAGACATGAATGGTTTGTTAAGAAGAAAGTGTGAGGAATTAAATGTTTTCCTCTTGAGAAGATGGAAACAGGAGGTGGAAGAGGAGTAGAGAGGGTAAAAGCAGAAGTGCTGAGTGCAGAGGGAAAGGCAGGGTCGGGAGAGAGGAGGAGACTGAGGCAAATAGAGAAATGAAAACCAAGAGAGGACCGAGGGAGGCCAAGAAAGAGGGCCAACGGGGCACATAGCCAAAATGGCAGTTATTAGAAGACTGAAAAGTATGCTAGTGGGAAGAGAACGAGCTCCCTTGGTGGGAGAAAATGACTTCACAAGTTCCTAAGGAACACTGGCTTTTGGCTAACCTCCAGAATTTGGAGAGCGAGTTTCCTTTGGACTGACACAATTCCTGTGCATGAAAACACATGCACACGCACACACACACACACGTATGCCCATACACAAAAATTAAATAAACACAGTCTTATAATATCCCCATATAGTCTCTCAACAATATATTGTGATTTTATTTTAAATATACTGGAAGCTCTATTATTCTATAAAGATATCCCCCATTCCCTGTTTAATAATCGGGGCAAGATGATATATACATTCTTTCCAAACAGATATAGAGGCACTGGAGACAAAGTGGACTTGCTGTTCCTTGATTGTTCTTTCAATGTGATCCAGTTTTATATGCATCTTATTAAATAGACTTGTTTGGATTTTCACTATTCTTATTGTCCATAGAGAGAAGGAAGACTCAATTAGCTTGGGTACAGAGTAATAAATAATGCCCAAGCTTGCATGGTTTTTCTTTTTAACTTTTTTGAGAAGTGGTGAGTTTGAAACAGGATCTCCTATGCAGTCCAGACTGGTTTATTTATTTCTTTTATTTCTAAAATCACATATATATGTGCATATATATTTATATTATTACACATATATAAAATAAACTACATATAGCAAGAAGAACCATGAAACAATCAGGGTTTATATTAATGTTCTATTCATAGTGATCTGGCAATTTGTATTTGACAACCTTGAAGAAAACATCTTTCCTATCTTGGTGAGTCTAAAATTCTAAATGCAAATCAATATCTATCATATCTCATTTCTATCAACTTAAAACACCTATCTAGGCCTAAAAACATCTTAACCCCTAAACAACTAAGCTTAATTGTAGAACTAAACTATCTGGTCGTCAACTCTGTCAGAGACTTGAGAAGGAATAAAATGAATTACCTGAGTAGGAAGTGCAAGTTCGCAGCTTCCAAAGTGAAAAAATGACAAAGACCATTTCCTGCCTGAACAGTCACTCAAAAGCATCTATTATGTTGGAGCACCATCTTCAGCCTTCTGGCCCAATATCTCTGACAGACATATTTGTGAAGCAGGAACTATTGAGGACTTGCTTACACTGTCTTGGCAGAGTTTGGCCATTGACTCTGCCTGCATCTAAGTTTGCCCATTTATAAGCAGAATTCTGTCTGTGGTAGAAATGAGGACATTTTTCCCAGTGGCTTGTTTGCCACATTTGAAGCCATCTCCATAAGGAGGATGTATCTTTGATGCTCATCATCTTCTGTGAAGTAGCCTGGGTGTTGCCAGGAGTTAACCTGTCTTATTGTCAATGAATCTTTAAAATAGTAAAAACATCTTCAAGTGCCACGTTCTGTAGGTCACTGAGGTTTTTGAAGACAGTGTCTAACAATTTTGCTTTACCTATCTATAGAATCATATCTATCTGTTAAACCTAGGGTGCGTATTCTTGTAATATAAATAGACTCGTATTTGAAATGACCATGATTTGATGAACTAACAATTAAATTGTGTAATTTACTCATCCTAAACAGCCTGCAATAGCACTTTCAAAATACTGGAGGTAAACCTTGTATCCTACTTGAGTTGTATGGGTGCAATACCTCATATTAGAGTAGAAATATATATAATAACACTGGACCAGGCAGGTTTTTAAACTCATGATTCCTCTGCCTCAGCCTCTGGAATACTGCGGTTACATTGAATGCTTCTTATGGCCCGTCTTATCTCTTAAAGCATGATAAACCAGGCTCCTGTGATCAGCAGAAACAGGTGTCAACAAACAGACTGAAACATATTTCAAAACTTGGAAAGGAAGAGCTTGTTTCTTCTCTGGCAGTTTAGCTGTTGTGTTTCTCTCTGTGTTAACATGCGACTCCCATGGCAATACCCCAGATTTTATAGCAGCAAGAGTTGGTTCTTCTTTCCTATCTCCAACTCTCTCATTCATCTAGAGTTTAGAAAGCTGACAGTGACTCGTGAGCTTAATTGGCTATAAAATTTCATTATGCTATAGTTTCTAAAGTTAGCGCTAATGTAGCACTGTAAAGTGCTAAATATTGTCAAAGGCTGCCAGCCATCTATTTAAGATGTCACTGTAAAGTTGTAAAGTGTTCTAGTGCATGGCTCAAAATTAACTGCATACAGCAACAAAGCTCTTTGATTCGTTGGGAGATGAAGTCAGCCTCATGGACTGTGCAGCAAGATTGATGCTTTCAGTAATGAAACCTCAAACTTCTGGGTCCATGTCATGTTTCTTGAACATACTGGCTCTGCATGGTTCCAAGTGATATCACATGAACCTCAGGTGTATCATCTTGGCATTTGTTGCATTCTTAAAAAAATTTTTTTTCATTGAAAATTTTCAGTAAAAAGGTTTTATTTTTAGAAACATTTGTTTAATTGAAAAATGTATCATCATTGTTTTTGCTCCCCAAACTCCTCCCAGATACTCCCCACCTATCCCAGATACTCCCCACCTGTCCCAGATACTCCCCACCCATTCAAATTTATGCCTTTCCTTTTTCTCTCTCTTTAGAAATCAATCATGCAAACAAACAGACAAAAAGAACTTTTAAAAAAAGAAAGAGAAAGGAGTAAAACACAACTGATATCCTTTTGTAAATGAAAAATTAGCTTTTTCTCAGGGTCTCGCTGCTTATTGCTTCGTTGTAAAAGAAATAATCAGCTCAAACTTACAAAATGCTTTGTATATTAAAGCTGGAGTTCCTGAAAGGGGCTGGGCAGGAATTTACAGTTTGGGTCTAGACATTTATTGTTGCACAGTTTTGCTTTCTATGCATGCATTTCCCACTCTTTAGGATAGACTTAGGTCTAGTAAAATTGAAATTTCAGAAGGCGGTGTTCCTTTTCCTGAAATTAGACATGCAATGTTTTAATATATAGCAGAAGAAACACTGTTCAATTCAAGGCAAAAAGGTAAATGAAACCTGACAGAAAATGCCTATCCATTGTTTTACTCAAAGGAAACCAAACATCTAGTTGTTTGCATTTTTTTTAATCTATTATTACTGTCTTCATTGGGTTGGTGATCATCTCAGACTCTAAATTTTTTTGTTAAAAACATTTATTTTATAACATCCCTCCCTGGTGTTTTCTTAAGTATGCAGCAAGTGTTTTAAATAATTAAAGCATTTCCTCAAAGTTGCTGCTGAGAGAATGGTGGGAGGAGAGCGAGAATGTGTGAGCTTGCCATGAATAAATGCATCAGGGAGAGAATTTAGAAGTCAGCCTGAATTCCGCAAGAGTTTCACAGCCCTGACTCTTGGCTCCTGCGATCATGACAGCGAAGACGCTTCAGGTGTGCTTTCCCCAACACTGCACACAGAGCCTGTAATCACAGAGTATGGTAGGTTTTAAACCAGTATGAAATCTCAGTGAGAAACACACTGTTCTATCAAGGGCAACTGCTGTCCAGTTGACCAGCATAGGTCATCTCTTACCCAGATAAAATAAAACATGAGACATAGTGCCTAGTGGGCACTAGGACACACATAGGAAGCGCAAGGCCACAGAGGGATGAAAACTTCATCCCTGAGCTTCAACAGAGAAGCAAGCTGGCAAAGGGGAGCAGTCAGCTCTGGGAAAGGCCCCAATAGTAAGTCACCCTGAAGTATGGCCTTGGACACATTCCGGAAACTCCCTATGCCTGGGCCTTTGGCTGGCAGTATTGCTCTTCCACTATGACCTCTGCACTTGGGTTCCCCCGTCTCTCAGCCTTGTCTGTTGCTGCTTCCCACTCTATCTGATCCACCATAAGGATCTGATCCACTTAATATGATCTCCAAACTATAGCGACTCACCCAGCTATTCACTATGTAAGCCTTTACTCTGGCCCACGCACTTACAAACCTCATGCCACCTCAAGGTAGTTGGTACTTAATGACTTTTTTTTCTCAGTTTAACAGCTTAGATTAGATCACGGGACATCTGAAAAGCTTGATTAATTTTATTCTTGGGCCATTTCATATAGACATAGAAAGTATTTGGTTACGCTGCTTCCTAGACTCTTGTCTCCCTCCCTCCCCTACCAATATGATTACCATTTTTCCTATGACTTCATTTTTATTTTGTGACCTTTTAACTTAACAAGGGCCATCTGCATGACCATCTGCATGACCACCGGATCAGAACTATGCACCGGAGCCGGGTGGGGTCACCAGTGTAACTTCCACTGCTGTATCCTATCTCCAATTTCTACATGGCCCAACTCCCCTCCCCACTTGTACATCATTACCAGTGATTATTTTAAGTATCGATTGTGGCTCTCCATCTTAAAGCAAGTGGTATCATTTAATTATAGGTTCCAGAGCCTGCTCCTTTCTGATTTCTTCTGACCTGGACTCTTCACAATAATTTGAACATTATATAAGGGTGTGTCCGAGCACCCTTCTCCAATATGGGATATTAGTAACTGAACTACTGTTAAGCCCTGGAAATTCCATACCAACCTAAGCACCAGATGAGATCCTGAGTTGTAATCCCTAAACTCACTCTTTCTTGACCAATGTTTCACCACACTATTTTTATTATTAGACTGCAGCCACCAAATATCAAATCAGGTTCTTGGCAAAATCAATCATGTTTAGTTCAGTTCTTGCTATGGAAAATGAGGTCAGAGAAGTGTAAAGGGAAGGAAAGAGTGTATAATTAATATGGCCAGGACATCACAAATGATATTTCTTTATAGATATTATTAAAGTATTACCATTCCTCCTTTACAGAAAAAGATGAGGCTCAAAGTGTTGGATAACTTACCCAAGGTAGCAAAGGGAAGCAACGCATTCTAATTTAAAGTTAGATGTGTGGACCTCAAAACCTCCCCCGATATTTGCCTAACCTTCTCCCCTCTTCAGGAAATTTTCTTTGATTCTTTCAAACAAAGGTTCAGTTTTTGGGTTTTTTTTTTTTTTTTTTTTTTTGGTTTTTTTAATTACAGTTTAACATACCACTACTGTATCTATGGTTGATGGCTCGTAAGTTACAACTAGAAAATATCATCCTGAGTGAGGTGACACAGACTCAGAAAGACATACCTGATATGTACTCCCTTGTAAGTTATTATTAGCTAAATAGTGCGGAGTAATCGTACTAGAAGACAAAGACCCAAAGAAGCTGAGTAACAAGCAGGCCACAAAGGAGGCTGCTTGAATCCCTCTCAAAATGGGAAACAGTGTAGACACCTGAAGTGGATGAAGTACAGGACCTGGGTATAGGCCTAGGTGTTAGCATTCTCCTCAGCCCGCCTACCTGTGATGTCATCACTTACCTGCCACGGGGACGTGACCCTGACCAGGGCCGCATAAAACGACAAACCTCCACGTGGTCTCTCTCTTTCTACTCTCTCCCTCTGTACACTCTCTACCCAACTCTCTCTCTCTCTCTCTCTCTCTCTCTCTCTCTCTCTCTCTCTCTCTCTCTCTCTCTCTCTCTCTCTCTCTCTCTCTCCTTCTCCTCCTCCTCCTCCTTCTCCTCCTCCTCCTTCTCCTCCTCCTCTACAACATAATATCTGCTGCCTGGTACCTTGTATCTACTTTGTATCTACCTTCTATCATTGCTTTAATTATTAAATATAAAATTGGTGGACGTGACTCGGGCACGAAACTCAGGGTCTAAATGTCTTTCTCTGAGTCTCCTGGTTCCCACTGCTTCCCGCAGCGATAGGCTGGGACGTCCGCCCAACCACAACGCCTTCCTGGAGACCTTTTCAAGACCTTTGAGACCGCAATTCTAAGATGAAGTAAATTTCTTCTGTCTGAACTCTGCCTCATGGCTGCACCTCCTCCCGACGGCGCTGCCTGCTTGCTGTCTGAATGCCCCACTCCCAATCATAGCCTGGTAAGCTACCTGCAAACCCCTACTTACCCTTGCTAAGCTCTCCCGTTGGCCCCTTGGGTTTAAGCGTGCTTCTCTCCTCTGATTGGAATCTTGATGCACACGTATTGTCTCAGATGGTCTCTGATTCCAAGGGAGGCCGGAACGCCCATCCCACTGGACCCCTCAGGCTTGTTCAGCCGCTGCTGCTCCACTCTCCACTCCCTACCCTGAGTGCATCTCTATTTGTTTTGATTCTGTCACACTTACAGGCCACACAAAGCCAGGACTGAAAGGCGCTGCTGCAGTTCCACTTCCCTGTCTGTAGGGCTCAGACACCCTGATTTTTTAAATTGGCGTGGTAGCTGCCGTGTTGAGGGTGCTGCTCTTCCCCTCCAAGTCTGGCTACATGATAGCTTCTCACCTGTGCCAGGCGGCTGCCCTCCCAGGTATGCTGGGAGATTCAGTGAGCATGCGCAAGCGCTGCTCCCACTCCCTGAGCCCAGCTTGCCAAAGGGCGCACTAGGGAAGGCTAGGAGCTGAGTTAACTTCCACACAGTGACCAGCGACTGACAGCTATACCAAGTCTGTATTGTACCCTGGCTCTAAATGGTTTTTATTTCAAAGTTATAAAGGTCTACTCAAATTAACAAGATAAATGTTGTTTCTCCTGTCATCAGCTAACCTGGATTCAACTACAGGCTTCCTGGCTAATGGGTTTGATACTTTTTTTGTTTTTTTGAGTGTTTGTTGTTGTTGTTGTTGTTGTTTTGAGAGAGTAGAAAATAAATCAGAGATAATTTTTATTTTTAGGAATTGGAAGATAGATTTAGAGAAACGAAGCCAGGTGCACGTAACTCTTTAAAGCTGAGTTTTAGAGAAATGAGGGCAGGTGCAATTGACTTTTTAAACCAGAGCCAGTTACTGTGGGGCTTGACTCAACCCCTAGGCCTTCAGCAGGCCAGGCTCAGGCCTGCACACATGCACATATCCACTGAATCTCCCAGCATGCCTGAGAAGGGGGAGGGGCTGGGGCAGCGGCGGGAAGCAGGGGTCATATGGCCAGACTTGGAGGAAAAGGGTACCTTTAACATGGCAGCTACTGCTTAGCGGCAGATTCAGTTCTGCACAGACAGGGAAGCTGAGATGCGGAGCCCCAGAATCCCCGTTCCATCCCAGCTCCTTGTAGCCTGCACAACAGTCACAAACCAACCAAAGATGAGAGAAGAGTCAGTCATGCAGACCAGGGCTGTCAGCTGGTGCTGGGTGCAGAAAGGTGGCAATTAGGTAGTTAGGAAGAGGGGAGTCCCCAAAACCAGTGAAAATGAGGGAGGAATCCCACCCTCAGAGATATGCAATGGGTGAGAAACTTAGGTTTTTAGATTGCATTACTTATCTGGATTTCATTTGACCTGAGACATGGATTTCCTGTAGTTTACAAGAATCTTTTTAAGTTCATAAAGGGAGATAAATTTCAGACACATTAGCATCATCATTGTTTGTAATCTGCAGTGAAATACACATTGTTAGACATGTACACATTGTAGGAAAAGGCAGTGGACACGTAGCATAGTGGAGGCTTGGGAAAAGAACTTTCTGTTAAAAGCACAAATACTCTGAGGAAAGTTTGGAAAAGCAGAGGCCTTTTTGGCCTCTGTGGAACAGCAACACCTTCTTGGAAGCTTTAAGCAACAGGTGAAATTGCTGTAAGAAGTCACTGTCCTTTAGCTAAGAATGGTCACAAGGTAGACTGTATCTAGACCTGACAGTTAAAAGTTTGGTCTCCTGCATATGAAGACAGCTGGGAAGGTACGCGAAGTCTCCCATGATAGAAGCTGGCCATATGGCTATGTAACCCATATGAGTTTAAAAACAGACCTGTAGCATTACCCTGCTGAATTTAAGAGTCATCTGTACTCTGCCAGGTCAAGCAGCTTGAAGGCTGGAAATGCTCTTGTGTTGGTTGAACCTCCAGTGGCTTGGCACAGAGAACAAGCCTATGTGTGAGCACTTTGACATCCACAGGCCAAATCTGCCAACAGGCTGTGGGACCGGCAGCCCATTCTAACTGTAGGAGCTCTGAGACCAATGGTGTCTTTGGCTGCATTTGAAACAGGTCCCTGGCAGAGCTGGCTCAGGCTGAACCCTGGCAGGAAGAGGCATGCAGACCTCTATTTTTCCTCGGATAGTGGTTAAGGTCTAAAGCAGTTTGTTGTAACTGAGCCTGGCCCCTCGTGGCTCCCTGCCCTGCTAGTCATGTTCCAGCATTTTCACACACCGTCCGCTGCTGTCGCCACTCCCCCAACCCTGTCTCTGCTTGGTTTGTTTTTGCTGTGCAGGACAGGACAGGACAGAAAGGGGGTGGGGTCAGCATGCAACTGCCATCTCAGCCGCTTCCAGCCAGCCACGAATTTTATATTTAATAATGAAAGCAATGATATATAGAAGGTAGATAGATACAAATTAGATAGATGGTACCAGATAGCAGATATTATGCTGTAGAGAGGTTTATTAAATAAGCACGGGGAAGAAAAGGGGGAGAGTTATGAGAGAGAGAGGGAGAGAGAGAGAGGGAGAGGGAGAGAGAGAGAGAGAGAGAGAGAGAGAGAGAGAGAGAGAGAGAGAAAGAAGAAGAAGAAGAAGAAGAAGAAGAAGGGATGGGGAGAGAGTAGAAAGAGAGAGACCACTTGGAGGTTTGTCCAGGGCCACACCCCCATGGCAGGTAAGCAATGACATCATGGGTAGGCAGACTGAAGCAGGATACTTACACTAGGGAGAGGATTGAGTGTGGGGATCAGATCTGGGGAAAGAAGAGAGGGAGGTGAGAGGGCTGGGAGACAGAAAGGAAACCAAACGGGGCATCTCTGGGACAAGCTGGAGACCTGCACCAGAATAGACCCCTGGGGGGGATATGGGGATGATTTTAGCTGAGACTCCTAGCAGTGGGGGACATGAAGAAAGAAGTGGCCACCTCATAGTCAGGCAAGACATCCAAGGGAGGGAGGGGGGACACCAAGTCACCCACAAAACCTTTGACCCAAAGTTTACCCTGCCTACAAGATGTGAAGGAATAAAGACAGAACAGAGTTTGAGGGAATGACCAAGCAATGACTTCCCCAAGCTGAGACCAACACCAGGGACAGAGCCAAGCACTGACACTATTAAGGATGCTCTGCTATACTTGCAGATAGGAGCCTAGCACAGCTGTCCTCTGGGAGACTCCACAAAGCAAGGATAAGGAAACAGATGCTGAGACCCACAGCCAAACATTAGATGGATGTCTGGGAGTCTTGCGAGAGAGCGGAGGGAAGGGTAGAGGACCTGGAGGGGACAAGAACTCTACAAGAATATCAACAGAGTCAACTAACTTAGGCCCCTGGGGATTTACTAAGAGTGAAGTACCAACCAGAAAGCAGGCATGGACTGAGCCTAGGCCCCCCCAACACATTTGTAACTGATGGGCAGTTTGGTCTTCATATGGAGGTGCCTGGGTGAGTTGGTAATGGGGTGGAGGCTCCCCTTTTCTGAGGAGAAGGGGAGGGGGAAAGGAGGGGAGATGGTGGGATCAGGAGGAGAAGAGTGAGGAAGTGTGTTCGGGATATAAGGTGAATAAATAAATAAATTAAAAAAATATTTATGGCTAGATGGTTTTCTTTAAGAAAGTACTAGAATAAGAGTTCCAGAATATGAGCTTTTACAGAAATACTAATGAGTATTGTCAAATATAAAAAGACAAAAAACATATTTTGAAATAAACTACATAGTAGAATATAGCTCTATAATATTTTAAGCATTTTCCTTAACCATAATGGAATATTATTTGTGAATTTCAACTATGCACTTGAAATAAAATTGGACAAAATGGCTGAAACCCACCACCACCACACACAAAAGAAATGACTAAATATTTGTGAGAAGACTGAAAAATAACCAGTGTATAAGTAGATTATTCATAAAGCGGTAACACTGCAGCCTAGTAAGTATGTATTATCTGTTGATGTCTCTCCCATGGGATTTCTGCAGATAAAGAATATCAAACTCATAAAGGAATTTCCACTCATGATTCCCCTTCATGGGTTCTGTGGCAAGCTTGCCAAGAACTTTTAAATGGATGTGTTGGACTAACGAAGTAATTTGAACTGCTGCCTTATGCATTAACAAGGAAATGAGAAGGTGAGGGCCCTTTGCTGAGAATCATCTGTCCTCCACTTTCTTCTGTAATTTAGCTCCATGAGCCAGAGCTGAAGGCTCCCTAGCTGCCTGCGGACAGACACACCAGGAGACACTTGTAAATCAGCCACCAAAGAGCTCTCCAGTCTACAATAACTCTTTCCTTTGTGTCTGGCAGAAAATGGAAAGTGCTTCAGGCAGGTGCCAGGTGTCCCCTTCAGGTGTTGAAATTTCCAGCAATGCCCCAGGGTGTCTAAGGCACTGAAAAACCTCAGTTAAGTGGCAAATAAAATTAAGAGTGTATCTTCAGGCAAAACAGCGAGCTTAAAAGAAAGACACTGAGAAGACTAAGTCACTTCATACCTAGATCCCTTAGTCCCCAAACAAAGAAAACGCTGCTTGATTAAATCCAATCATTTGCATTTTCTACATAATTATCTACCTTAGGTTGTGCACATAGGAGACAATTGTGACTTGAAGGTTTCTATGAAAGAGTTGATGAATAGTGAAGTTTTCCCTCCTGAAAGCATATTAAAGATACATCCTCTACAGATAAATTCAAATTTTCCTTCCTAACTCTCATTTTGGTACATAAGGGAGACCTAAGTGCCACGCTGACTCTTTAGACCCTATGACTTGGCTTTGGATATCTCCATATGTTTTCTAACTACAAAAGTGTCACATTGTATGGGTCTAGTGGATGAAGAACAGAACCAAGAGCATAGCTGAGCCCGCTCTCCTAACCACCATTTGTATATCGGTCTGTTGCCTTACTGCATTTCTTTGCCTCTTTCTTTAAAAACATTAAAGTGATCTATTCTTTTTAATATGCTGTATTCATTCCACTTACAGGATGAACTTCCCTTTATTGCAGGAAAGTATGGCTTTTAATACTGTCTTTAATCTTTAATTAAGATTCTTGTAAAATCTCCCATCATTGAACATATTTGAATTTTTTCCATGTAATTCTTTTCTTGGCTCTCAATGTGATGTTTATGACAAGGTCTGGGGGTGCCAATTTGGTTCATCAAATCGTGAGTTAGTTCTGCCAATGGTATTTGCTGAATGTGTATTCTTTTTTCCATCAATTTGTATGGAGACACATTGAATATGTATCAAAATTGTCACTTTATTTGCCAATACTCCACCTTTAATGTTATTGTGATTTCAGTGATGGCTTTGATGGCTTCACTGGTTGTGTCATACTCTTGTCTTAAAATGCCTCAACTGGCCTCACTACTTAAAAAAAGTGAAGCTTTTTTTTAGAATTGTATCAATATGCAACTATTAATTACAGAAAACCTGACATAGCAATCAAATTAATTTCCAATCTGAAAACATGGGATTTCTGTTTACTAAAATATCTGTTCAGAATCCTTAGTAAATTTATGTCACTCACATATTTAATTTTAAGTTAATTTCTTATAATATCATGTTTTCTAGTTTTGTGAAATAAGTGTTTTCCATTTAACTTTTAATTTAATGTCCTTGACATCATTCATTCAGTTCAGTTCTTTTTTTTTTTTTTTTTTTTTTTTTTTTTTTTTTTTTTTTTCTGCTTAGCACCATTTTCCTCCTGTTAAAATCTGTAATCCTAGAAGGCTCTAAATTTAAGTCCCACCTCTTCCAAACATAAAAAGTGCAAGAAACATGTTGCTCCTGGAGCAGATCGATCACGATGTGGGTACTGCCTCAGAGGCGCCTCTGTCCTTCATTTATAGACTGGAATTTACCACCTGTGTTACATGGAGTTTGTAAGGATTCAATAAAATAATGTAGGTCATCTGATATCTTAGGTAGTGGCATATCATGACTTGATATGTAGGGCCATAAAATGTTTAACCTTCTTTAATGTCCAGTACTGTCCAAATCACAGATGGAATAAATCACACCAGAAGTCAAACCCGGGGAAGACCAGACATTCATGCATTTATTCTGCACACAAGAACTGACACCCACCCTTCTTCCAATCATCTGTGGCTCAGATCTTGGCACTGCCATTTACCTGTTATGGAGTTTCAAGTTAGTACTTCAACCTGTTGTGTTTCAATTTTTCTATCTGTAAGAAGAGGGTACTAGCATGTACTCTATAGAGCTGACATCATAACTAAATGAGCTAATGTATATTTTGGGACAATTTGAATAATATATTGAAAATATTAAGCATTACATAAGAGGATTTCATTACCCATTTTCTGTGCCTCTTCTTCTCTGTGTATGTGTGTGTGTCTGTTTCTGTCTCTGACTTTCCTGCCTGTGTATCTCTCTGTCTGTGTGTCTCTGTCTGTGTGTCTCTCTGTCTGTGTGTCTCTCTGTCTGTGTGTCTCCCTGTCATGTGTCTCCCTGTCTGTGTGTCTCCCTGTCTGTGTGTCTCTCTGTCTGTGTGTCTCTCTGTCTGTGTGTCTCTCTGTCTGTGTGTCTCTCTGTCTGTGTGTCTCTCTGTCTGTGTGTCTCCCTGTCATGTGTCTCTCTGTCTCTGTCTCTCTCTCTTTCTCTCTGTCTCTCTCACCCCTTCTAATATCTTCCTTGTAATCCAGACTAGTATAGAATTTGAGATCTTCCTTCCAAGCACTGGGAATATATGTATAAGCTATCATGCCTAACAAAGTATTATTATTATCATTTTAAACATCTTTATTCAGGTGAGATTTAAGTTGTCGGATGTGATAGTAACAAAAAACCCCAAACCACTGACTAGTTTCTGATTTCAGAGCAGAAGAGAACAACACAGAAGTTAGTTAGCTGGACAGGAGCAAATAAGGAGAGATAAAGAGAGATGTCGGCAGTGGCAAATCCCCAGTAATGAGAGTAAAGAGGAGTACAAGGTATTGAATAAAGGAGATAAGGCTGGATAGAGGACACAAGACAGTGTCTGGCAAGGCCTGAGAGAAGTATGGGATAGAGAGGAGTACTAGCAGGCTACCTCTAGTCTATTAAATTAATCCTTTCCCTAAAAGCACTGGAAAATAAGAGAACAATAAAACAATCAGAGTTCCAGTTCAGAAAGAGCTTTGGGTCAGGAGAACATGGAGATAGAATTGACTCATTATTTGGAAAACAAAGTTGGGACCCTTAGCCATCATCAGAGACAGTTACTCCTGCAGGAGGTAGGAAAAAATACAAAGACCCACATCCAGACATTATCTAGAAAGTGAGACCATGGAACACACGTCTCTAAAGGAGATATCTCCATCACCCCCCTGACCCCAATGGAGCACGGAGAACCACTCAGAAAGGGTACAAGAGGCAGAGGTGTTCAGGGACACCAGGAGAACAAGCCTCACGTGTTCTGACCAAAGCTTCAGCTCTGTTCTGTACCATGTGGCCTGTGTATATATTACAGCGTTCAGTTTAGTATTTTTACGAGACTCCTGAATGTATGAACAAGTGGGTCTCTGGTTCGTGTGATTCCTCTTGGCCTCTTTCCCATCTGCTGGTTTGCCATGTCCAACTTAAATGAGATGGGTTTTGTTTTATTGTGTTATACTTTATTTTGTTAAAAAGTAAAATAACTTATTAGGAAAAAATAAACCCACTATTGCCTGAAATATAGAAAACTTTTCTCTGTGAATACAATATATTTCAAAGAATATATGGATGGAGTGGTCCACATAGAAGTGATTGCACAGAAGCATAGCATGCTATGGAGTAAGGTAATGATAAAGATAAAAAGCATGAGCCGGGTGTGGTGGTGCATAGTTTTAATCCCAGCATTCAGGAGTCAGAGGCAGGTGGATCGCTGTGAGTTCAAGGCCAGACTGGTCTACAAAGTGAGTCCAGGACAGCGAAGGCTACACAGGGAAACCCTGTCTCAATAATAATAATAATAATAATAATAATAATAATAATAATAATAATAATAATAATAAATGTTCTTGAGACATGCTTGCAGATAAGTTCCATAGGTTTCTCTTGGGGCTGGAGCAGAAGATGGCCCTAAGAGGAGTGCCAAGCTTCCTGACGTTTTTATCTGTACAGATCTAGATCAGTGAAACAGACAACACTCTCAGGATAGAAATACAGTTTCCTACAGACAGCCACATAACAACCTACTGGGCAGCCAACATGGTGCCTCTGTTTGATTAATATAGGTCATAAGGACACAACCAGAACTCACCTGCAAACCCATTTGCTCACTTGGCATAACAGAACTGTACCCTCCCTGATTAATAACATTTTTCATGTTCAGGGTCAAGGTTCAGTGGTGGATTATGCTTGTTTTCCCAGGACATAAAGTACAACCCAGGAACTGAAGAAGGAAACGGCACAGGAGCATCTAACCCTGAATTACCATCCCTCCAGTCCACTCCACATCCCAGCAAATATTATTGTCTCTCTTTAATGTAAATAAAAGAAAGGAAAATGTTTCTTCTTTTACTTTTTCTAGTTCAAACTCCCTAATTCTCTACACTCTCAATCTTTGATTATTTAAATGGTCGCAATATAGGTGACTACGCTATAGAATGTACGCTATGAGACCTTATTACCTGTAGTTAAAAGCATAAGAACTGTCCACGCTGTAATGACATTGCGAACCATCATAGAACAGGGAAGGGAGGTGGCCCAGGGCACAAGAGGTCTTGCCAATTAAGCAGGAAGACCTACGTTCGGATCCGAAGAACTGGTGTACAAAGCTGGCATGGACATGTGTACCTGTGCCCCAGGGCTGGGGACAGATGAGTCATGAGGAGAGCTGGAGCTTACTGACTGTCAGCCGAGCACACAAGCAACCAAAGACCAAGCTCAGGGAAAAACAGGCGCAAAAAAAAAACAGAAAAACGGAAAGGAGAAGCGGGAGAGGGAAGAGGGAGATGGGAGATGACACACACACACACACACAGACACATACACACACATACACACACAGACACAGACACAGACCACACATACACACACAACACACACAGACACAGACACACAGACACACACAGACCCACACACACAGACACACACAGACACAGAGACACACACAGACACACACACAGACACACACAGACACACACATACACATACACACACAGACACACACAGACACATACACGCACAGACACCACCACATGACAACACAACACACAAAATCACACACATACACACATATACACACACATACACACACACATACACACACATACACACACATACACATACACACACATACACACACATACACATACACGCACATGCACACACATACACACACACACATACACACACATACACACACACATACACACATACACACACACATACACACACACATACATACACACACATACACACACATACACACACATACACACATACACACACACACACACATACACACACATACACACACCTACACACACACCTACACACACACATACACACACCACACACACACATACACACACACACATACACACACACATACACACACACATACACACACATGCACACACATACACACACATGCACACACACACACACATACACACACATACACACACATACACACACATGCACACACACATACACACACATACACACACATACACACACATACACTCACACACATACACACACATACACACACACACACACACACACATGAGTCCTATCGTCTCTTTAAACTTTATGGCATAACCAATGAATAGTTCTTGACATAGGCCTATTGTGTCAAAACAGTATAGTGTGAAATAAAGTAAACAGAAGTGGACCATATTACAAATAGCAACATGAAGGCGTGTTCCTAAAATTTGCAGTTGAGAAATGTGTGTACTGAAGTATATGCACACAAACATAATAACTTAGTAATCTAGAGTATAGTCAGAGAAAGCCAAAGCTCATAAACTCATTTCAATTCTTATTTTTCAAGTTAAAACTAGAAAGTCTGTGATTTTTTTTTTCCAGGCCCAGTGTGTTACAAAAAGATTGAGCCAGACATTGACCTCAGTACCGAATTGCATGACTATCCAAATTTCCCTCCCATCCTGTTCTGCAGAGGATGAGTAAAGCTTAAAGTATTTTCTAAATAGGTTTGCCCATAAGGAAGCCAAAGGAATTACAGGATGAAACGAGTAAAAAGAAGATAGGAAAGTTGTCTGAATCCTGTGGGGACTAAATCCGTGGAAACCAACAACAAAGAATTACAGTTTTGTAGGAATGGCGAAAGAAAACATTGCTGTAACAGAAACTAAATATTTGAGAAGAGAGAAAGTGCCTCAAGTGTATGCTGCAAACATTTGAAAGCTGATGTCACAGCATCTGTGAGTGGCACTCACTACCAGGTGAAAACCGGAAATGATTGTTGACTCTGTGTAAGCGACTATTCCTTTGCATGGCTGCCTTGGTCTTTGACTTTTCTTTCCCAATTTTAGGGGTCACAGAGCAGGTGCCGGTATAATGCCAATGGCTGATTAAAGCAGGTCACAATCTGTCTAGCAGGACTTCGGGGCCATCCTTCATGAGGACAGGGAGTATGCAAGATGACCTCTGTTGCTGCCTTCCAATTAATGCAACCAGCCTCTGCTCTGTAGGACACCGTTGGGGAAACAAGCTGGTCTAGCTCCAAGCCCTCAGCAGGACTCGGAAAACAAGGTGGTCTCAGCCTGTGCTTACCGGATAAGCAAGATTCATTTTTTCAGTCACATAATTTGCCACCACAATAATAAAAAACCCCACGTTTTAAAAACAAAAGCTGGACTTCAATCCTCTAACCTCTTAGTAGACGGTCTAGAGATCTAATGCATCTTAAGTTAAAGGCAACATTTGGGAAACCAACTTGTCTGGATCCTTGTTAATTAAAAAGGGTGATATAAATAAATCCCAATGAGTGCCCTGGGTTTTTTCTCCACTCTAGGAAAACTATCATATATTAAGGGGAACCTTGAAAAACATGGGTAAAACATACTAAACATATGCCCTTCTCTGTTTGTAAATGTTAAATAAACCTTCTGAAATGTTGGTGTTAGTAGAGGTACTTTTTTCCCATGCAGAAGGGGCTAGGGGGATATTTTTCCTTAGGAGAGGAAATACATCATCTGAGACTAACCACGTTAGACAGTGTTGAAACAACAGGTCCAAGATGCGGTAAAGTCTCACATGACAGCTCATTTCAAGTCTTTCATAAATCAGGAGTCTCTGGTCATGTTTCAACATTTCCTAAACAATCAATAAAACATCAGTATTCGTTAGGCAGAGCTCTTGCATAGCATTGCCTGAGTTACACATTTCGGGCTTTTTACCAAGAACTTAACTTACCAGAAGGAAAGTGAATTACTCTGACAAGGCTTTTCCTAGGATAGTATCACTGATATAAAACAAGTGTTCTTCACCATTACTTATAAACTAAATTACAGCTCATGGTTTGTGAAAGCCCAACTAGACCTAGAAGCATTTCAAAACAAAAGTGGATTCTAGCCCAGGCAGGATGATATTAAGCACCCAGTGTCCGCTCTGACAAGCCCCGGGGTCGGCTTGGGAGAAGGAGCAAGGTGACTTAGAATCTTCCGTCGTTATTGTCTATGCAAATGCAAGGGGAAAATGGAAAATATTTTCATTTCTAAATTTTCATTGCATGCAAATGCAATAAAAACTGAAAATGTTTTCATCCTGGAGTGTTCATCACAAGCTTTGAATATCAAAACACATTTTGTGAGGAAAAACTATAAATAGAAATTTGATAAATTTAGAACTAATGTGAGAATCGTAGCCTGAGCTGCACTTTATATTTATTTCTAACAAATCTGTTTTTCCCAGTGATTTATTTTTTCCTACCCAAATTGTGTTACTGACACTAAGGATTAGTAGAGAAAATAGAGGGGATGTGATACAGGAAGCGTTCAGACAGGATGAACCGAATGTGCAAAGGTTTACAAGGAGCTCTTTTTCTCAGAAGCTGAGAGGAATCCCAGCATCTACAGGGACCTACTGTGAGTCAGCAACCACGTTAAGGAAGGTGGAAAAGCCATAGCATAATTTTCAGGTAATTCTTGTTATTTCAATGTGCATATTTGCACAATCAAAATTAAATTTCCAATGAGAAATATCATCAAATCAACAAATATTTCAAACTATGAGAAAACGTCCTATATGCTCTTCTGGCGTTCTATTTAGAAAATAGTGGTTTCTATTCCTTTTAAGGAATTTCTCAAGCGGTTTTCCCTTCTTTTACTAAATTGCTCTTTATAAAATTTTGCTCCCTTTTAACTTTTTCATAAATGTCACATTTTTCTTACTGTTCAAACAGGATTTCACAGCCTGAAAATGTAGTTCAGTGGTAGAGCTCTCGCCTGGCATGTACAAAGCCCTAGGATCAATTCCCAACACGATAAATATGGATGAACAAATGGAAGGAAGGGAGGGAGGAGGGGAAGGGAGAGAAGGAAGGTAGGAAGAGAGGGAGGAGGAGTTGGAGGGAGGAGGGGGAGGGAGGGAGGAGGGGGAGGGAGGAGGGGGAGGGAGGGAGAGAAGGAAGAGAGGGAGGAGGGGTTGGGAGGGAGGAGGGGGAGGGAGGAGGGGGAGGGAGGAGGGGGGGGAGGGAGGGAGGGAGAGGGAGAGAAGGAAGAGAGGGAGGAGGGGTTGGGAGGGAGGAGGGGGAGGGAGGAGGGGGAAGGAGGGGAGGAGGGAGGAGGGGAAGGGACAGAGGCGGAAAGGGAGAGAAGGAAGGTAGGAAGAGAGGGAAAACAAGGGGTTTTGTAAAGTATCCTAGGCTGGTCCTCCTGCTCAATCCCCCTGAGTACTGGGACTAACTCCTGGACCACCCCACCTGGCTTCATAATCCTTTTTGCTTTCACTAGCTATGACTTCTATTTGTGCTGTTTAATAACATGGTATAGACATTTTATTTTCATTTTCAATATCTTTGTCACTGTGTGTAGGTATTAAGTTTCAGTTATACAATTTCTTTCAGGAAAATTCCACTAGAACTCAACTTTTAGCGCATTACACTAGTGTTCACATAGGTCTCTAAATTTTCAGTTCCTGGTTCAGTTCATGACACAAAAGATGTAACCTGAGATTTAAATTTTAAATATATCTGGAAAATCTGAGGAAGGATGAGTCTTCACGTAGGTGCTTCTACCTGGAAGTATCGATTAGGGACATGCTTGTTCTGTGTTTTCTTCCCTAAACATTCAGTCGGATCCAAAATAACAGGAAGCCATCAAAAATGGTAACGATTTCTATCATTTAAAAATGTCTATCAGGGATGGGGTGGAAAATTAAGATAAAGTAACCAATTAAATATCTCTCAGATACCCTTTACATTTGTCTTGTTGCTTGTTTACCTAAATTTGTGAGTGCTTTTAAAAAACAGAATTCACTTTAGTTATACTGCGTCTTTTTGACGTCTCTTATTGACTAGCCTTTTAAATTTCACTTTCAGAATGTGGAAAAATTTGCTTCCCTCCCCTAGCTTATTACAATAAAATAAAATCACCTTAAAGAACAGGAAGAACGAATCCAGTTATTCCCTGCAAAGATATTCATCTTACCGCATAATTAAGCATGTCATTAACAGCAGACCAAGAGTGACTTCATACTACGTGGACCTAGACTCTAAGAGAGTCCAGAGCGTTGCCTGTGAGACCCAACCAGACCAGTCGGGTCAACTGAAAACCGAAAACTAACCTTACAAAAACTCAGAAAAGGAGAAGAACCGACCGACACACGTTTTGACGCCTTCGGCTGCTACAAACACAACAATGCTGGAAGGCTGTCTATCTGTCACATTGAAGGAGGCCTTCCATCCTGCACAGAACACGTTTGAAGAACCAGGCTATGTGGCGTTCTACCGTCCAGTCAGCCTATCTGAGATAACTATGACTGTCAACGAGAATCAGAACATGAGCCTCCCAGTGGCTGCACACAGGAAAACACAACGCTCCAGTGCCAGGCCACACTTAGCTTGTGTGCAGCATGGTTTATAACAGATAGTGAGATAATTGCTAGAAACATCTTATATGTATTACATGTATTTTGCATTTCTCACTTGCCGGAAGCCATACTGAAATCTAAGGTAGCTTAATAATGTTCAAAAAACTAACACACACACACACACACACACACACACACACACACACACACAATGAATGAAACGCAACAACAGAACAATTACTATCCAGTGGGGAAAACAGTGGAGGGATTCGTTTCTCTCTGGCTGTAAATGGTTTTTAATTATGGCCCTGGAAACAAGGCAACACATAAAAGAACAGCAAGGAACTCCTAGTCAGCATCCATGTTACACGCTTATGATGAGCCACGCTTTTTATCTTGGATTTTACGAGAGACAAGGAAGACATGAGGTTCGCAGATGTCTGTGTCTCTCCAGGACCAACATACAATCACACAGGCTAATGTTCCTCAGAAGCTAATTTACTTTTTTAAAGATGTTAAAGCCCTACAGAGCATGACAAATAACACAGGTTTAAATATATAAATAACTGCCAACTCAGCCTCAGGAGAAAGTGGCTTCTTGTTTGTCAGTGACGGATAGCAAGCTTGAGGAAATATGAAAAACATTGTCCCTACAACAGATGGATCCTGTCTGCTATGACTCGTTAAAATCATGTTATTCAAGTGAACAGCAAACGAGTTGTTGCTGCTATAGCGGCCATTTATTTTTCTTTTTAAAAAAGTATTTATCTATTTAGCTATTTACTGTATTACGTGTGTTCTCTGCTCCATCTCTCAGCGTTGTCCACATGAAACAGTGTCTCTCACTAAAACTTGAGCTTAGCTCGGTAGGTCTCAAGTCCACACCCCGCAGTGCTGCAGTCACAGACCAAGTAACTAGGCTTGGCTGTTTGTTAACCAATTAGCAGTTGGCAATTTAAACAAAACCATTTTCTTTGCTCAATTCCAAAACCAATTTGCATAAGAGAATATACTAAAAACACTATACTGATATTCTCTTCCTTTTAAGAAAAATAAACAAAAACAAAAAAAAGAAGGAAATTGTTGGGGTAAGTGTGCATTAAAATTAGTTTTGCTTAATAGATTTGGAGGCACTCTACTTCCTAAAGAGAAACACAGCTTTATGCAGCTTCATAAAGATACGATGGGGAATACAGCAATTCATATCAATATTTTTAATTAACTGCTAGACATTTAATTTTGCCTTAGTAATTATTCATATTGTTGAATTAGCCATTGCATTACACAATCACATTAATATCTTTTCAGTTTACTTTTCTTATTTAGGATTAAGTCCTAGAGGTGAACCAGCTGCTTCCATATAGCTGTGCCAAGGCAGTCAGAAGGAGAAGAGATATTTGCTGAGGCAGAGACCACCCCGGTGTTGTGGCAGTGCTCATGGTAGAATGGACAGAACATATGGTGAGAATGGACCAGGGTCCAAACGGGTGAAGGTGAATCAAAAAGAAACCCTGTAGTGCTTCAAAAAGTTTGGACACAGACAAGGATGCCTGGTGTCCCAGTAGGTAAGAACTTGAGGGTCAGCCCTGATGACTTCCATGGACTGTGCTGCTTCCCTGACAAGTATGTGTCCAGATGCCTTTTCCTTGAAGAGTCAGGAGGAAAGGTGAAATCCCAGATAGATGGGGGCGGGGGCTTGAATTCAAAATGGAGGATGAGCATCTGTCAGAATAAATTTCTCCCCTAAAGTGTCCAGATGCTCAATGCAGTCTTACTCCCACCCAAACAAGGTTGAGTAATGGCTTGTGCATCTTATTTGACAGCAATTGCACAAAAGAGAAAGAGAATAAGGGAGTTTAGGGGGCATAATATACATTCCTTAAGAATGTTTTATAACTACATTCTTCTAAGAACAGACAAAAGTTGAAATGCCATGCTTAAGTAATTGGATCTTTCCACTCCCTGCCTGGTTTCTTTCTCTACCTACATTTACTGACTTAAATTTCCCAACACAGACCTTCTTTCAGAGTCATTATCATCTCTCTCCCTCTGTGCCAGCGTCACACTTTAAATGCAGAGCATTATCCGTATTGTTTCACATGAGGCAACTCTCCCAGACTGTTTTTTTTTTTAAGCCCTGCTGTAACCAGGGAGGCTGCCAACTTGAGGCGGTGACTCACACTTGAGTTCTGCATACATTTAAGTACAGAATGAAGAAGCCTGCTCTGTTCTCCTTGATCAGGCATTCTGAAGGAGAAACTGACTTCCATAAATTGTGCCAGTGCATAGGACCCAAGTTCAAAAGCACACAGCCTTAAATGATGGGCCTATGTATTGCGGTCATAACTTTCATTGGTTCTCACCAAGAAAAACATGGCCACCTGGGAACAGCTTCTGGAGATAGAGGGGGGAGGAGGGAGAGAGGGAGAGGGAGAGACAGACAGACAGACAGACAGAGAGACAGAGAGACAGAGAGACAGAGACAGAGACAGAGAGAATGGTTTGTTCAATTCTATAAAAATAAAGCATAGCCAGGCATGGTGGTGCACACCTTTAATCCCAGCACTCGGGAGGCAGAGGCAGGCGGATCGCTGTGAGTTCGAGGCCAGCCTGGTCTACAAAGTGAGTCCAGGACAGCCAAGGCTACACAGAGAAACCCTGTCTCAAAAAACCAAAAAATAAAAAATAATAAATAAATAAATAAAAAGCATAGTTCTAAAACAGATACATACCTATTGTAACCAAGCAAGTAATCACTATACTGAAATTAATACATAATCGCTAGGAAACAGGGCTTTCCCAAAAGATGGAGTGGTGGAAAGAGGTGGTGAATAGGTGCACCTGTGCAGCCTGTAACTCCGCATCTCATGAAAGATGTGATCTTGTCTGAGAAGTTGGCAGTGTGGTATGTTAACTTATAACACTAATTCATGGTAATCAGCAGTGCTAGTATTTATAAGTATTATCTCAAGGAATTGAACATTTCCTGAGACCAAAATTCTTTCACTACTAGAGTATACACTAGGCCGTGTGTTGAGGGAGGCAGTCATTCCACTGATGAACTATATCTCTGCCTTCTTTTTAATATTTTGAAACAGGATCTTACCACATTGTCAAGGCTGGCCTTGAGCTTAGAGCCACACCCCTCCCCCATGCCTCACCCTTTTCAGGACTCTGTCATCAAGAATGACCAATAGTGTGAGTGAAAGAAAACTTGACGTTCATAATGTGTCTGGAAAACGTACTCTCACCCGGTACTCTTCCTGACTTCTATGATGGTGTGCTCTCACCCTCTTGCACATCTAGATTTCCAGGAAAGTTAACTTTCCAACACAAAGAAGCAATTCATCAAGTAGGTTCGGAGATACTTCTTCCTTCCTATCCAGGAACTCAATATTTGCTTATTCAGCAACTGTAGGGAACAAAATAAGGCAGACTCCTGGGCACCTGGGATGTCTGTCAAAGATGACTGGCCACAGGGCGTGCCCACTTCTGTTCTAGCCATCCTACACTGCCCAAAGACGACTGGCTACAGGGCGTGCCCACTTCCGTTCCAGCCATCCTACACTGCCCAGAGCTACAGAAGACACAAATTGATCCTTAACCCTGATAAAGTTCACACTAAAGAATTTGCATTACAATTATCCCTTGAATATATTACGCTTTAGAGACTTCTGGCATGTTTGTGCAGAGCCACTTGTGTAGTCTCCATCCCTGTGGCAGAAGAAGGCTGGAAGCCTCCCGTTCCGTGTGTTTCCGAGGTTCTACCTTTGTTCAAAACAGTTTTGTTATCAGCTTCCCTTCAGCTTTTTATCTGATGGCTTGTCCTTTTTTTCTCTACTTTTGATTTTAAAAGCTTCCTGTCAGTGTTTATCTGGACATACTGTGTGTTCAAATGTTAACTGATTGCATCCACGATCCTTATGAGAAGATTTTCACTTATCCAAAGTGACGTTTTGTAAACCTTGAATCCCAAATTGTCCCTAATTGGCAAATAAAGTTGCCTATACCTGGGCTGGGCAAGAGAGAGGTTTGGGAGCCAAAGAAGGACCAAGAGGAGAGGAAAGAGGCAGAAGGAGTGGGCCGCCATGGGTGAACATAAACTAGACGCTTGTGGCCAGGAGGAGCTCACTCTGAGGATTGGCATGATAGAAAGAAGCAGCCCAAATGGACCGTGTGCAAGTAGTCATGGGAATTTTGGATTGAAAATAAACAAGATAGTTTAGGGGGTTAATATCTGCCCATCTAACAGATTTCTGTGCCTTTTATTTATATGATAGCATATTATGGAATAAGTGCTACTTTAATAATTACATGAATCAATATTAAATAATCATACAAGAGTTTCTTTTATTCAGTTCTTTTCTGATGAATTAAAAAAATAGTTTCCCTGTTAATAGTACACACACACACACACACACACACACACACACACACACACACACACACACACCACTACTTTATCCTACATTTTTATTTCATCTTCCCTGCCTTGGTCTGTTCTAATAAGAAAGAGTTATGAGTGAGCAGAAAAGGTACTGTGGCTCAGAGGGTTCTCATTCAAGGGACACTCCCAAAATTTACAAATTAACCAGAAGATGCCACTTAGAATTCTTAGCTTGACCTCTTGATTTCAAAACAAAACCAAAAATAAACAACAACAAAAAACCCAAATGCCCCTGCTTAGCATACTCCATGACACTCCTGGAAAGTCAAAAATGGAATCGCATGTGAAATCACTTTTAAGGAGCTGTGCAAGCCTGAGTTGGGGTCACTGAGAGGATTTGCTAGACCCAGCTACAAAACAAATTTATCCTGGGCTGAAAAGAATTCGCTAGGCTCACGGTGGCAGTGGTCCTTTAGTCTACACAGTCACAATGCCACAATTTAGACTAGTTGATCCAATTGACCAGCTAGTAAATGTTAGTAATAAAAAGAAAATAGCAATTGCTGTTTTGCTCAAATAGCTGTAAGCAGAGACTCTTCGAGAATAGAAGCTAAGTTATTTCCAAATAGAAGCAAAAAGAATAAATATACCAAACACCGCACCACCTAAAATGTATTTTGAGTCAATGGTAGCATACAAAAATATTTGCCAAAATAAAATAGGCTTTGAGGCAAATCCACAATGCTGCAATAGATCATGGGACGTAATCACACCCATAAGAAATCACTTTGGATCATTAACAGCAGTATCGATTTCCATCAATTTAAATGACCCTTGGAAAATAAAGCACAATATTTACTTCCTTGGCTTTTCTTCAAGTCTTGGGGAATTATTGATTTGGAACTCAGAAATCAAAACCAAGAGACTAAAATAAGAGAAAATGCTTCCACTCTTTACTACTGAAACCACAGAAGAAATGAAAAAAAAAAAAAAAAAACTCTTTGGCACTACCAGTGTTAATTGTCTACATTATTTTTCTTGGTTTATGCTATTGAAAGAAAAATCAGCCCATTAACCTTGTGGAGTGCATTCTCATAAGCATTTGCACAGCAAGAGTTTACACGCAATCCAAAATTATGTCAGTTCCTCAGGTTTGGCGTCTTCAAAGGTTACTTCCTCCACTTACTGAGGGTCAGAATCCTTAGAGAAGAGGAGCCCTTAAAGTTAACATACTATCATCTGAGAGACCCCATGTCCCAGCTCAGAAGATGTACGCCTTTCATTTATTACACAAGAAATGATAGCAAACACCAGAACGCAGTCCATATGGATTCTTAATATTCTCCTTAAAAATGTCTCTGTAATTAATATCACTCATTCTACTGTATAAAAATAGATGATGCTCATTCTTAACCAGGACATTATGCTGTCAAGTTCTGTTTTGGTTTTGCTTTTCTGCAGTAACAAAAGCATCATAATGCTAGTTTGAAAGAGCAGGCAGAAGTGCTTGCTAATATACCTTACAACGGTGCTTGTCAGAGTGTAACTCACACACTATCCACGGCCAGAATTATGAAGCAACATGCTCATGAGTGACCTTCAGTTCTCCCCCAGTGGATGACATAGGTAAGGGGCCGGAGAACATGTGCTTTCACAAGTATCTATATTTCATAGGTATTTCACTTCTATTCATAGGATAAGCTGTAAACACTGTTCATCGAGTTAGTGGTTCCTGAAGCCACTGCACATGGCACCACAAAACACTTGCAAACACCAGGGGCCAGGCCCCACACCAAATCAACTAAATCAGATTCTCAGTCAAGACCAAAGTGGTCTGATAGAGAAATATCTTGACATGCCAATGCTAAAAATTATTTATCTAAAATTAAAATTTAACTAGACAAACTGTGGTTGTATTTATTAAATCTGCCAACCGAAGTGGTGGGCTTGTAACCTACCACTTCAGGGAAACACATAGCTAGTGCTGGCAGAGGTGAGATGCTTCAATTAAAAACATTCAGGTCAGGGGAGTGCACTTTAATGACTCCATGTATTTTATTTCCCCAAAAAGATTCATAGGATTTGATGAATTTCAAATCATGTACATAATAAATTAAAGACCTCAATATAAGGGATGTGACTTGCTTATAAAGTAACATGTTTTTAATTTACAGATAACACTTAGATATTTTTAGGTTCAGTAAAATATTTATATATTTACACAAATAATGATCCAATCAGATTACCAAATTTTCCATCTTCTCATACATTTATCATGTCCATGTGTTTGAAACATTTTTATTCTTCTAATTATTTTGAACTGCATATTAAGCTGTTGTAAGCTATCATTACTGTGCGCAGTAGGGTAATTATGACGATATAGTTAAAAAATAAAATAGTCTTCTACAATATAGTAGATAAAATGAGGGCTTCTAAAAGTTGGTTCCGTAATTAGCGATTTTCGCCTATCATGAGTAAATTGCTTTCTACATTTACAAACTTGTGATCCCCAGTGCCCCCAGCAGGAGAAAAGTCACAGCAGCTACCTCTTTCAATGCCATGCACTCTTCACCTTAGTAATGTATATTTAAGGTGGCATAAAAATAATGGTACCCCGCCCCAATAAAAGATTGAGAGCATTTAGACATTCCCTGGTGGCGCAACGACTAGGGTCCAAAATGAATAAACACAGACACAAAAGTCATCCTTGCAAAACACTATGAATGTAACATTTTTATAATTCCTGATATATATAATCCCCTAACCCTAACCCCTGACTTGTTTTGGAGAATGAAGAAGATTAAGGTTACTTGAATGTAAGTTGCTGTAGCCATTGATGTTACAACAATAAAACTGATTTTTAAAACCACTAAATTTCTGAGAGTTTGCTCTCCTCCAGTATAGTCACCCTACATTTAAAACACCAATATAATTTACAAATAACAATATAGTATAGTAAAAATTAACATATAAGTAAAACAATATTATTAAAAAAGAATTTTAATGTTGCATAATATAAATGGAGGCATCAAACGGATGCAAGGACGTGGCAGAGAAGAATGCCTGTACATTAGCATCTATAGACGTAAATATGGAGATTTCACAAAGGACAAGGTAGCTATAGCCTACCAGGTGCACATATGAAAAAAACCAAAACCAGCACAGCACAAAAGAACCCTGAGTTATGGGATCCACCTTAGCGTCCATCACAAATTAATAAAGAAAATGTGATATATTTATATAAATGTATGCATGTATCTAGATAGCCAGACCTGGAACACAAATACTATGTCTGGAATATAGATTTTATAATTAAAAAAAGACAGAAAATTAGTAGATGAATTATTTTCAAAAATGAAGAAGGCAAGAAGGCGAGGAGACAGTAATCAGGCAACTGGATGGGCTCAGTACATTCTTGAACTCAAGTAATATGATGGTATCAAATTAAACCTTTTATCTTGGACAATTAATACATGCAAATTATGGAAAGCTTTAAAACATGTGAATGTCACCACCTCATTTGCGTCTTACAACATACTCATTTATTTTTTGGGAAGCATGTTCCCAATTGCTTTGTGTGAGCAGCTAAGATTTTCCTGTTATAACACTCATCAATGAGAATAGCTCCTAAGACATAGGTATATATTTATTATTAACAAATAACCATCATTCCCACAAACATCTCGCAGGATATATTGGTGTTTGTCTCCATTTTAAGAATTTATTTTAAAATGTGTCATGTCTGTCCTCAGGAGAGCTAAATCTCAGTTGCCAGATTCAACAAGTAAAATACAGGTTGCTTGATGGGGTTTAAATCTCAGAAATGTAGGTGCTCTGTGTTCTCCCCTTCTGCAGGAGAGCTTAATTGGACATTTTAAAATTACAGTGTGTTTACCGAAAGGAAAAAGTTCTAAGTGAGCTCTACACTATTAAATGGCCATTAAATGTGAATATTTCCTACCCACAACCTAAGCTATTATCAGATCTGCAGTTCATTAATTCTTGGGAGATCCACAGTTTATAATTCTCCTAGCTTCTCTGTCAGTATAAAGGTTAGAATTTAATCAGCTAAAGCTCTTAATTTTTATAAATACTTCATCTGTGTTGTGATTAGCATTAGTAAAGGTGGCTTATACGCATGGGCTGAGAACGTGACTTACAATTCATCATCTATTATTTACAACTTTTACATGGAATCTGGAAGTAAAAGCACCAACAGTACATATTTTTAAGTTGTTTTTTAAAAATATTTAATCACAAACAGTACATGCAATTCTATTTAAATTTTATATGGAAAACACACTTTAGATTTCTCTAAATATCAAGCTATGCCCCCCAGTGCATGAATATATTCACCAGGCCTACAGCCAGAAGTCCGCAGATTCATCAATACCTAGCAAGAAACAGAAGCGAGAGACTGCTCCAGTTCGAAGCCCACTGACAACTCTGAGGATGAAGACTTTCTGGCTACTCAGCACATATTTATTCATGATTTCTTTTACCTTAAGAGATTTAGGAGAAAAAGTTGAAATGTTGGAAGATCTAATCATTGAATAAAATCTATCCCTAGAACATAAAAATAGTATTGGAAAATCCATAAATAGCATGAAGAATATGTCAAACAACAAAAGAACTCAAATTTTCCTGTCTCTTCTCTTCTTCCTTAAATAGTAACATGAACTTATTTCCTGGATCAAGCCTGATGTTGACAAAAGACACATTTTTATATCCCACTAGAATTAAAATTAAAGAGAACAAAAATATTTGACAAATCTATTATTAGAGGTGTACCTAGCTAACAACATTTGGAAAATACTTGGGGTTGTCTCCTTGGGCACATGTTTATATGCTCAAAAACAGCTGAAGAAGATAACATTTATTTTACAAGAAACTGAATGACATCATAACAAGCCAATTTTTTCCACTGAAGTCTCAGAATTACCTTCCAAATATATATGGTACTGAGCCCATGCATTGTGCTGACAATAATGTTTAAGAACATTTTCTTCCACTGTGTAGTGCACAGCCAGCTTCATAACCACAGAGTATGAACAATGGCAGATCAAAGTGGATTAGTAAATATGAAGGGAAGAACTTCAGTATTTGCATTTTACCAAGAAGAACAAAAACACCAAGGATCAGCCAAGTCCATCTGGACATTCAAATCAAAAGAAAGACAGGTAAATGTAAGAACATTTTTCTTAAGCTGGGGAAATCAGGAGAAGTTATGATTGCGCTGACCTCTGTATGTTTCTCCTGGTTAGTCTTAGGATTATTCTGAACATTGTGAAGATACATCATCCAATAAACACATCAACAGACATGGACAGAGGCAGCTCTGGCTTTGCAACAGCGATGTGTTGACTACAGGCCAACCTTGGCTCCTGCCTAACAAAACACGTGTAGAAAATAAAAGGAGAAACTGAGAAAGTTTATGGCAACATTCTATTCCCCTGGTCTGCTCCGTCTACATGGATAAAAAGAGAGAGCTTTCTGCCACACAGCGTCACCAAAGGTGGACGACTGACATCACACAGCAGGCTGAGAGCAGGAGAGCGCTTCAGGCGGTTGGACTGTTAGAGCAGTCTTGCCTGTGAAGTGACCCAGGAAGATCTACCAAGAATCAGAAAGATGGCAGTGATGATGAGGAAAATCAGAGCTCCAGAGGTGAGGCCTACACGGCGATACCAAGGCACACTCCAAAGACTATCTGCCTTCTTCAAAACACTAGCTATGGAGCCTGGTGGAGCCTAATGTACAGAAGGACTAAAATGCCTTAAGAACTAGATGAGACACGTGAGATCACTGGCCAAATGTGACCCATGAACTAGCCACACCAGCATTACCTAGGAACTTGCAGGGATGTGGGTGGGCACGAGCCGCCCAGACCTCCTGAATCCACGCAAGCCCTCATCAGGTCCTTACACAAAGTGGTTTTGGAGAAACACTGCTTCTGTGGCTACTTGAATGCCTTTGTCACTAAGCTGAAGTTGAGCTCAGGAGGCTCTGTTTACAGCACACATCCCAGATGAACCAAGTAAGGGGCTGAAAGCACCAAGTGGTAATTTACAAACCATGTTTCAGTGAAGATGCAAGGTGCATTCAGTGAGAAGCCTTGAACAGAATCTAGGCATGGTCAAGCAGGAGGAGACTTGGCCAGACCCACTTGAAACAACCCTTTTGATTCGTAGTGTGTCAAGAAGCATAGAAGGGACTGAATACCAAGCACCCTTCCTGTACAAGGGTATTTCAGTCCACAACTGACCACATATGTCACAGTGGTTCCTCAAAATTGTCATGGAGCAGAAAACCGTCCAGGCTCCAGAGGCCTTATGACCAGTGGCACAATGAAACCACTAAGTAGGATAGAGCAGTTGTTCCATAAATGTGGTTATTATAAACACTTGTTATTAATAATAATAATAATGCATTGATAACTGTGTCCTCTCCCCCTTTCCAATATGATCCATCTAGGTTGGGTTTTTGTAGCCTCTTTAGGACATTTAGGAATATGGAAAGATCTGGACTTGTCCTGAAACAGCCTCAAGCTACAGAACCAATGCAAAGACACTGGGGAAGGGAAAACGCTGGTGAGACGTGCTGCCTTCTTTCTGAGGCAGGGCTCAGGGAGTCCAGGCTGGTCTCAGGCTCCCCATGTTGCCAAGGATGGTCATGACCAGGCTGCTTCTGCCTCCCAAGTGCTCAGATTACAGACTGGTTCCGCCAGGCCCAGCTTAAGGCCTGCTTAAAAGAAACATATTTCAAAAACTCACCTGTTTATAAAGTCAGACAATGTAGACATCCTCTTCTCCCAAGCTCAGTGATACAATTGCCCTCAACATAAGCTCCATCTTTAAAATGTTTCCCCCCTGGGATTGATGAGAACAATGACCATAGTGATGACTAATGTTGCTAAATGTATCCCACCTTTCTAAACTACTTTGTGGTGCTTTAAAAAAAAAAAAAAAAAAAAAACAGAATAAAATAAAACAAAGAACATAGGCTCTGTGAACTTCATCATAACCTAATGCATTGTTTTGTACCAACCCAGGAAGGCACCAGCCTCTGCCATCCATCAGTGTCTACGAGGAGGCAGTCTGCATTCCCTGTCAGAGTCCCTCATCGGCACTATTCAGGCCTCCTGCCCACTTCCCTGCTACAAAGTCCAGCCTTTGGAGAGTTTTGTCTTTTTTTTTTTTTTTTTCATTTAAAAATGTATAATTGTGCTGCAGCCATATTCTAGTGCATCAATAGTGGGTTTTCTTACATGAAATGCATAGAAATGTGAAACACTAGGATACAATGCTCCATCCTGTCAGCACGGGCTGACTGCATTTGACCTGCTCCTGCCCCTGCCCCTGATGCGGGTTCCAAAACCGCTATGAGCAAAGTAAAGGCACTAAGGGCAGGGATGGGGGGGGGGACATCGGCATGAGTGGGGGAGATCCAACTCCCTATGAGCTTTTTTGTCATGTCCCAGCCGATGATTTTGGAGGAAAATATTTAATTCCTTTTTAATGATATGTTCACCAAAGCAAATTCTAAATAATGAGCAATATTTATTTTTAAAAAGTAAACTACTTTTAAAAAACTAGAATGGTGATATTATTCCAACAAGAAAACATTTTAAAACATGATGCCAAGGTTAGAAACCTTAAGAAGGATGATTGACATATTTAACTGAATAAAATTACAAAACATGACGTGAAAAAAATCATATGGTGAATAGTATCAAAGCTAAAAATGCCCCAAAGGTGAAATATATGTATATATTTCATCATATATACATATGTTCAAAACATATCTATATATGTATGTATAAACATAGCTGTCCAAAATAAAGAAAAATTGTATATTTGAAATAAATATTAAAAAGTAATATGTAAAATTTATAAAGCGGTCACTAAGAAGACAAGAACCACTATCAACCAATGGAGATTTGAAGAGTTTAACCTCATTCACATCAAGCAAAGACCAATTTTTAATTTTTCAGCTACTGGTATTCCATTTCCTGGCAATGGTAGTAAATATAATTCTCTATTCTACATAACTATTTGTCAGTATCTACTAAACAAGCTATACAATGCTTTACCCAGCAATGCCACTTTTTAAAAAGTATGCTAATTAAACGTAAAGATACTGTTTACTAAAGCAACCAGAAGCAGAAAACATGTGGAATACCCTACAACCTTAAAACATTATGACATACATATGTAATTATTAATTTAATGAATATTCATAGCATTTTTACATCATACTAAAAAGAAAGCAGTTATAAGTGTGAGAATTTTATTATTATATTGTGCAAAATGGAAACAATGTTATACATTTATTCATGGTGGACACTAAAATTCTCAGCATCACTTCTGTGGATGAATTTTTATAGGTATTACATACCATGGGTAATATAGTTTCCTTTAACATGTATGTACCCAATACCAAAACAATTGTTGACATAATTAAAAATAAATAATTACAACCTTGAAGGGAAGAAGAAGAGTGAAGGTAGGTACACAACATATTCCAAAGGGCTCCTCTTATCAGACCTAAAACTGGTTTTCTTGCCTGGGCCCCTCCCAGTGACTGCTTACAAAGGAACAAAAGACAAGATGCATTGTTACCTCATTGGCCAAGTTTCACCTCCTCAACTATCCAAGGAAATACAGTGAGCTAAGCGTCCACAGGAGCTATGCTGGACTTCTGGCTAGTGCAACTTACCTAATGGTTCAATCTAGCTAATATCAGCAATGCGTCACAATCATATTATCCAAGGTCACACACAAAAAAATGTGATGGCTGTTTTCCTTATATCAGGAGAAATTTTAAAAATACATATTAAACCGTTATGATGTCCAACAAGGTTTAGAAATGTATACATCATAGAGTGGTCAAGTTAGGCTAATGTAGAACACACTCCACATACTTTTAAGGTTACAACACTTTTAATATGTATTCACTTGTCAAATGTTAAGCATAAAATATATCATTATCAATATCATGAGATGAACTTGATCCTTTGCGTGCGTTCCTCTTGCCTCACTTGAGCTTTGCATCACTTGAGTGAAGCAGTCCTATCTCTCATGCTCTGGGAACCCCTGCCTTTAGCTCTGCTCTATAGATACAGAATACTGAAATTCCATATTGGAGTAACTATGGTTTTCCTATACCTGGCTTATTTTAGTAAACTAAGTATGCAACTGTGAAGGATTATATCCAGAAAACATGATATAAAAAGGAAGGAACCCCATGGTTTACAACAGCATACATGAGTCTGAGGAACATACTATAAGACATTTTTTTTCTAGCCAGCCTTTTCATATGCATGAGCAGAACACTTAAACCCTAGTATGGCCATCCTAACAACAACTATATGCATTGGTAGCTGCAGCACAGGTAATGGTCTCACAAGAGTGCACTTGAAACCAAAATGAAATCACAAATTAAAAAAAAAAAAATGAAAGATTAAAAAGCAAGTGCTGAGACTACAGTGAAGATCATGGCCGCCAGCTTCAAACAGTGTCTTCATTCCAAGAGTCACAGAGTCACGTGAGCTCAGCTAATTGGCAGTAAAGCGCAATTATGGGGAATAGCCATAAATATCCATATCATTCTTAACAAATTTTCTTGACCTTGAAAGAGCAATCCAGGCAGATTTCACAAAGGCAGGTCAACCAGACAAATTTCCAAAATGGAAATTGAGTGAAATACCTCTTTGGATAAATTGGTAAGTTTCTTCCTTGTTAGACACAAAATCATGTTGGATTTTCCTTGTAAATGTTTGAAGTTCCATTCTCCAATGAAGACTCCATCCCTGTGCTGCCACCATTTGCTTAAGGACTCTGGAACCCTGTGTCTGCAATTCAAAGAAGTTACCAGCAGATGGCAACATTGCCTTGTTGAGCAATGTCACTAGCCCCTGTTACTGGGCTTAAAATACTAGATGTTCCATGAATGTGCTCCCTGCATGTGGAGTTCATTTCTGCATAAGTGAAAAATGACAAAGCTCCAGAATTTAATAGAGAAGAATAAAGAAATGTATAAAAATATATAGAAAAGTTACAGGAACTAAATATTCATTTCCAAATACAAAGCGAGTTGGTTAAACATCTATAGGTATTGGCTGATTCGTAGTTACCTGATATCAGTCCATTCTTCTACAGTTATTTTTGCAGTTTATATTTCTCTACATTCCCACAGATTGCCCTAGTCTCATTTCTTCAAGTTCTGCTGACTCAAATTATTGTGAAATTTTAAGTATTGTTCTATGATCCTTACAAGCAAGTGAACTTATGTCCTTAATTATCTCTAAGTAGAGGTGTTGACCACAGTGTCAAGAGCTCTGGCCTCCATGTCAAAATAGCAATGGTCTTAAACTCTTCACCATTAACTTAGGCAAATTATTTAACCTTGTTACATCTAAGTGCCCTCATCACTAAGAGGATGTTAACACCTGCCTCGTAGAACTAAATAAAACAGCAAATGTTCAAAGTACTAAGTGTAAAACATTACGTAACACTTGGCCCAAAGCAAGCTCTTAATGATGCTTGTTATCATCCCTAACTGTATAATATGTACTTGATTGAAAATTGTCTCCTCTGTTTGGAAGGTGAGACTTGTCTTACAGCTTTCCTTCCTAATCATAAAGGATATTGGGAAAGAGAATGGGTTTCCCTTTACAGCTGATTTCAATTTTCTCTCCAAGCCGTCCCTGAGTCTGCGTCTTTGTGGGTATGTCTCCCATCTCTTTCAGATCCCATTGGCCTGTTCCTCAAAAGGTGAGTGTGTGGGCAAGGGGAAGTCCTCTTACTACCACATAGATACAGTGCCGTTCTAAGGAAACACTTAGTCTCCCGCAAGGTCACTCCTTTAGTTGTCTTTCTGAACATAACAGAGACGTATTAAACCAACTGACTAGGACATTTTCTCCCTTCTGACTCTTTTCCGCTTCACAGTCTTTTCTCTGAGTTTATTATCTTGTTATAGTCCTCGGATTAGTCAGTCCTCTGAAGTAAACATTATGTCGTTAACCTATTGATCTCAGAATGTTCTAGTTGAAAGACCTAGGTTGTAAGACCCCTCCCTTCTTTCTCTTCCCTCTCATCTCTCTCTGGCCCCTCTGGTACCTCTCAGTCACAGTGTAAGGAGGAGCAAGTTATAATTCCACTTTGAAGGCCATTGAACAAAGACACTTGCGTCGTGTCCTTGCTGTGGATAGGCTGCTGTGTTTTATATGCCTAACCTTTGCTACTCCACTAAACGTCATCACCATCCTCCACTGTTGCAGCAGTGGACACCTCCGCCGTGATGCCTAAGTTGCCTCTGTATAGTTAGCAGAGAGAAGACACAGTCTCAGATGGGCCGAGTTTGAATGAAGGTCAACTATGCTTGTCCTAAAGCTTGTTAGCAATCTGTAGGTCCTGACCCTTGCTTCTCTCTGTCCTGCCATGTCACTACTATAGCAGGAGTGCTGTCTCCACAAGAAACAAACAAGTAAGTGAAAGGGGTAATTCCTTGTGAAAACTGTAGTCTCCCACAACTTCATATTCTACCAGAATCGATTGTGATACTGTCTTCCCACCTGAGAGCCTGCATTTTTAAATAGCAATGTACAGAAGCATCTCACTTGACCAATCATCATCTGGCTTCATGAAGTATTAAGAAAAAAAACACTGCTGCTTCTATGCACTTCCATTTCAAAGCTAATTCTCCAGCATAACATTCTCAATGGTAGGAGACAACACCCCACCACCAACACCACAATAAAGGTGGAACTCTGAGGAACATTTTGCTCAAGTGAATCAGATCATCCAAGGAGCCTGAGGAAAAAGAGAATAAGATTCCCTGAGCCCAGTGTAGACAGCGATGTCCTAGTGATGTACAGAAGGATGTCAGTTGTGACTCTCATTCAAAAAATTACTCCAGAAAAGATCCCTGGACCAAAGCTAAGTGACAATCTGACAGCAAAATGCAGTTCCCTGGCGGTCTCTTGTCTTCCTCATGTTTCACAGGCTTCCTCAGATGTGGATCTTGTTTCTCCATTTTTGCTCCTCCCACCCTGTCATTGCCTCCCACCCCTCTCTTTGTCTAGGCTTTCTCCAGAGGGCTTCTAGGAGTAAATTCTAAAATGCCAATTGCTTGCTCATTTTCATAGACTTGAGGATACAGCCAGTTCTAGAATTTCACTTCAGATATGAGCCAACCTAAAAGCTGTGCTTAGAGACTTTTCAGAATAAAGAAAAGGCCATCGGGCGGGCACACAGAGACAATTTTGAAGTTACTCTGTCTCAACTTGGAAAAAATGTTAGTTAGACCCTCAAACTCTAACTCCTTGATTTCAAATATTGACTAAACTGCTCACATAAAGACCTTTCAAATGTCTCTTTTCATGACAAAGATGAGGGGCGAAAAGAGTCTAAAAAATGTAGGGCAAAAATCTCTACTTGCCAGGAAAGCTAAGTGGGTTATCAATCATGCAAATAGGAAGAAAAACTACAGAGAATTTTTAGGAGTTGTAATAAAATTCCTTGTTGCAACATTTTGGGAATTAAATAAGACAATGGACACTCTGTAATTTTGTCATTGAACTTACATGTGAAATTGGAGAGACATCTTGAGACAAAAATTAGAATGGGGAGGTGGCACTGAACGATCGCCATGTGGCATTTAGAAAAGACTTATGACCAAAAATAAATCAAGGACCTAAATAAACTTAAAGGACAACATCTCAAATGGAAACCTCCACAAATGACCACCTTCTGACCAGGAAGGACAACATCTCAAACAGAAACCTCCACAAAACGACCACCTTCTGACCAGGAAGGACAACATCTCAAACAGAAACCTCCACAAAACGACCACCTTCTGACCAGGAAGGACAACATCTCAAACGGAAACCTCCACAAATGACCACCTTCTGACCAGGAAGGACAAGATCTCAAACAGAAACCTCCACAAAACGACCACCTTCTGACCAGGAAGGACAACATCTCAAACAGAAACCTCCACAAAACGACCACCTTCTGACCAGGAAGGACAACATCTCAAACAGAAACCTCCACAAACGATCACCTTCTGACCAGGAAGGACAACATCTCAAACAGAAACCTCCACAAACGATCACCTTCTGACAAGGATACTTGTTCATAGTAACAGAAGAGACACTGGAAACAAAAATGATTATCCCATCTTACAAAAGAAATGCCAAATCCAAGAAAAAAAATCGCTCCGTTTGACCTCTGAGAGTGCTCTGAGAAGGGAGAAGCATTCAACATTCTGCCTTAAACACTCAAGATGGATACAGGGTAATCTGTATGGCCAGCCTCCTGGCAGAACAACAGCCACTCTCTCTTTGTTAACCCCTTCCACCTTTGCCCCATCTTTTCCTGAAAGTAAACAAAACCATATCAGTGGCAAACCTCAACCGTAATCCTTTCAATTCCTCTCAACTCACAGACTGTAGTATGCTTATTTAAAATAAAAGACTTGTCAAAGAAAGTTGGGACATTACATTTAAGGTGGCTGTTCTTCTACACACAGTCCGGATGAGTCTCCTGGTCTTTTATTCCCATTACACTAATGTACCCGGGATAAACACCTAGATGCGTGGGTAATTTCCCAGTGGTGCTAGGACAAATTGCCACAGATGTAAGGGATTAACGGGACACACACCAGCCGCTCTGCAGTTCTAGAGCCCTAGAGTGGGAAACACATCTTCCTGGGCTGGAATTGAGGTGTCACTGGAGCAGTAACTCTACAGACTCATTGGGGCTAGGAGAGATAAAGGGCCTGTATTTTCTTTTGTTTATTAAATATTTTTACATATATATTTATATCATTACACATATATACAGCAAACCACCTACAGCAAGATGAGCTATGAAACAATCAGGAACTTTGCCTGAACAGTTACATTTGTTGTATTCGCCGCCCCTTAGTTAAGTTTCAAAATGATCAGTGAAGTTTCTTGAAGTGCCATACTCTGACTGTCTTCTGTTCCTAAGACCACTGCGACCACAGTGACTCCCCACCACCACAACCACTGAAAATATTGAATAGTTTCTTTTGTCTCTTGGTCAATTCATCAGCAACCTTAAGTCTACCTCCAAACTGGAGGTCCCCGTGCTATGAACTATAGCATAGTCACAGCTCTAGAGAAGAGGATGTGGCCATTTTTAATGGTTACTAATCTGTTATCCCAAACTTGTTCCTATGTCCTATGGGCTAAAATTTCCACTGATAACATAAAAAGTGCCTGGAAGAGAAGCTATTAAAACCCCAGGGAGATTCTACCAAATGCTTTTCCAAATTTCTCCCCAAATCCACTGAGACCAGAAGCAAAGCATAGAGTTCATTCTGTGATAAAAGCTTTATTTACGAAGGACTTCCCTTATCCTGCGCTAGTCTGTTATGGGTATCCCCATGATGCTAAAAAGAAAACTAGCAAGTAAAATACCGATATTTCTTTTTCGATATGTTGGGGCCATCAACAAATGCTATCATCCCTTTCCCGTTGTAGCTAGCTCAAATAACACCCTCCATTTCCAAACAAAACTACTTGCCCAAAAAACTACAGATGATCTTTGTGCTCTGCTCTGAAATATGCAGAGTTGTCACCTTCCTACCTTACTGTGCTGAAGATAGCAATACTCCTGACCACTCAGACCTTAGGTGTTTGCCAAAACCCTCCTCTCATTTTTCTGAGATTCTTAGATAAACATTCAGATGTATAAACCTGCCTCTGACTCCTCTACAGTGTGGAGATGATATTGTTTTTAGTTCGGGGGACAGTGAGACTTGTTAAAGGCTTCACTTTAGCAGGGAAAGACGTATACCATCTCACAAGGCAAATTATCACTTTGCCAAGTCAGTCCATCATATAGGGTGCACATAGTTGATAAAGGGAAGACACTACCTGTTAAAGATTATCCAAACTTATCTTCCTAACAAAATGACAGTTTAAAGCATCGCTGGGTTTTATTGGGTGCGGAGATTTGCTTGTTTGTTTAATTAGAGCATACTTATGAATTGACTACAGCTTCCGTAAGACACCCTCTGGGATTCAATCACAGATTTCTGGGACCAAAAGAAAGTTCTTTGTTTATTGTTCCCATTTGTTTTATTTTTGCTTTTGCCTCTGGGCTAGCACTCAAACCTAGGGTCTTATGATCATGGAGAAAGTGGTCTACCGTAGGTTACATACTCAGACCAAGATGGCTCCTTAAAGCTGTGTTGCTTGTATATGCATGACTACGAAAATTTCACTTAAATTTCTGACCACAGGTGATGCAGACAATGTGATCTGTGAATTCAGTTTCAGGAGAAAGATTTAAAAAAAAAAAAAACCCCACTCTTTACTGCAATCTTACCCTGCCCCATCCCACTATAAAGGTTTAACTCCTCACCTCAGGGCAATAGCAGCTACAGGTGCTAAGCCTCATAAGGTTTCTGAATTGGTCCCTAGCACATTAACTTGACTCATGGCTTCTCACACAATGCAGAAAAAAACTGTAGATTGTAAGCAAATAATTAATAATAATAATAATAGCCAACATTCTTGAGACACTATTTTTCTTACTTTCACACATTACTATTCATTACTAGCATTATCTAGATCCTGATATTTTCCTGTTCCTCCTAGAAAAAGGCACACTCTTCAACAATGTTTCCAATATTGGGGAACTTTCTGTATTCACAGTCTGTATCCCTTTACAATTTGTTATATCCGGGAATGCTCATTCTTGCATCATTCCTAGATTCTCCCAAACAATAGCTACTATCCTCCCTATTAGAGATTGCATAAGAAAATCCTCTGATAAAGGTATAAAAAATATTGGTTTCATCAAGTGACATCAGAGAAATTTATAGTTGATGCCACAGCTACCTTAAACAATTAGCCTGTGTCTTATCACAATTTCCTTTAACTCAGAATAAAGTAATTTTACCTCCTACTGATAATTCTAAACAAGATAATTCTAAACACAATCCATAATATTTACTGTACAATGGGCCAATTACTTGATACTTGGAGGAAAGCAGTAGAAATCAAATATAAACCTTAGGTAATATAATACAATGTTGCCAATGGTACCATGGGTGATTTTCTCACTCTCAAATCGACCCTTTGTTATGACTTTGGTTATGACCACAATGTATGGTTTTATACACTTAAAAATAATTCCTAGAGAACTTTCAGAGTAATAGTCTAAGACATCCTTCACAGAAATCCCAAATCTACAAATCATGAAGTCAAGAAATAATGACTCTGACATGACTTCCAAGGTGGCCAAACTTTCAACTCAGACATTCTTCCTGAGAGAATCAGCAATTCCTAGTAAGAGCATACACACACACACACACACACACACACACACACACACACACACACACACACACACACACACACACACACACACACACGCTGCTCTTCCAGAGGTCCTGAATTCAATTCCCAGCAACCACATAGTGGCTCACAACCATCTATAGTATGATCTGATGCCCTCTTCTGGTCTGCAGGTGTATATGCAGGCAGAGCACTGTACAGCTACTAATAAATAAATCTTAAAGACAGAGAGAGAGAGAGAGAGAGAGAGAGAGAGAGAGAGAGAGAGGGAGGGAGGGAGGGAGGGAGGGAGAGAGGTTCCGCTGATTTAAATAAGATTTGTCATAAAAAGGAGTACAGATCAGTCTCAACTCACTGGACAATCTCATTGCTCTAGAATTCCCACTGGTTATCCCTGGTAACATCCATGCCATTGCTAATACTTTTTGCTCTATATGGATCAATGAAACAGGAAGATTAGACTCTTTACTAGGAAAGAAAGCAACCTGAATTGCAAAGGTGATCCTCTTACTCTTTGGAATTTGTTCTTATCACCTGAATTGAGGGTTTCTGGTTCATTGATAAGTCTTCCAGCTACAAATCATCTTACAGGGATCATTAATCCTTGTTTTGGTTTTCATGATGATGACGGTGATGATGATGATGATGGTGATGACCAGTTCCATTCTTTCTAGAATTTCACATGCTTCTGTGCATCTCCCCTCTCATCGTTTGATAGCCACAGTAACACAACAGTTACAAGGTTAAGTCTCAGGACACAGAGACCATGACAACAACTGGGCAGTTCCTGAGGTGTGAGGTCTTGATCTCTAGTCACCTAGGAATTGCCAAACCCCATTACAAATGATAGAATAACCCAAGGGGGAAATAAAATAAACCATAAATAGAAAAGTACCCTAGCCATATGTACAATAAAATTTCAGACCATAAACTCTTTAGCAAACTCTACTCAACTTTCTATTACTTCCCCACTTCCAATTCCAAGCCATATAGTATCCCGCCCCCATAAGGCTCTTCACTCTAAGTTAGTCTTCGCTTAATGCCAACAATATCTAATCAATACATCTAGCATCTTTTGTCTTTTTTTTTCTTTTAGTTTTCTCAGTTTTTGCCTGTCTTCAATTTTCTGAAAAATGTTCCTGGTGGTAGCTGCAACTGGTGTAGCTGCTGGTATTAATTCCTTTTCACACATTTTCTTCCTGTCTACAAGCAACTAAACACATTAAATACTACCAAGTCTTTTGGTAATGTAGAAAATATACAACTTGGTAATTATAAGCTCTGCCATTCACTATAGATCAAATCTTGGAAAATTAATTAAATTTTCAGTTCTCTCCTGAGAAATGATGGTAATACAATCACCTACATCAACGTAGCATAATCACTGTGTGATGATGTACGGACAATGCTTGTTCTGTTGTCTGGCACATAAATGACCAATGAACATTGATGATGATGATGATGATGACGATGGGGGATGGGTGGGAGTCGGGGTGATGGTGGTGATGATGGTGATGTTTTCTTATATTTTCTACATTTTAAATTTTGAATGATGATAGTCTCTTAATTTTCTACATTATATTCTCATGGCAACATTCTCATGGTACATTTTTTAATGACTTTTGCAAAATCATTATTTCCCCTTAAAAACTCATCAATACCCTGACCCCTAGAGGCATTGTAGGTGTGGCTGCTGTGTCATTTGTCCATCAGTAGGTGGCAGAGAGGAGAGAGGAAGCTATGTCTATACTCAGTGTTCTGAGCTGTGAAAATCTGAATGGTTACTAGCCTAACACTGCTTGAAAAAAAAACAAGCCTGAGATGACCACCAGTCCATCATAGGAAAGCCTGGATGGGCCCTCAGGACAAGGAACAAGCCAGAGACTAGAAGAACTCCACCTGGTACTGCTGGCCCTGGAGGGAGTGAACTGAGACAGACGACCCTCACAAAGAGCTATGGAGTGGGGTGAAGGAGGCTGACAAGGAGAAACCCAGACTGGTGACATGGTGCCCAAACAAGGAGCTAGCCTGAGATGACCACTAGCCAGGCTCCACTCAGGCCTTGGGGGTGAAGGGACAGACCATGCTCGAGATAACTCATGCCTGATGCCATAACGCAAGTCCTGACTCTTGTATGTTGTGTGGTAGTGTGGAAGAGGGAAAGATGCCCTCCTCCCTCCTCGTCCCTCACCACCTATGGCAGGTAGGAGAGCTGGCCCTGGGGACATGTACATGTCTGAGGGCATAACACTCCTGAAACCACTGCTGAGACAACCCAGACACTCAGAGACCCAGGATGTCATTCAGAGGAGCAAGTGAGCCACAGAGAAACGGAATAAAGAGTGAAACAGAAGGATGTGGGTACAATGAAGAGAAGCAGAACTGGAGACTGGAGGGCAGTGAGGTACAGCCAGATGTGAGTAGCAGTGATGCCACAGGGGACCATGGTGGGGTCCTGGCGTACATCTCACTCCATCATCCTGCAGCAGCAGGAGTCTGTTACCATCAAAGGCCAGGCAGATGTCCCCAGTCTGGCTGCCTGCTACCTGGAGACATGTACATGTCTGAGGGCTGTGTAGAAATGGGCCCACCCCACACCTGGGCTTCTTGGGAGAGCTGGCCCCGGGGGAGTGAGAGTAAGAGAGCTCACCTCCATGTTAGCTAGCTGCAGTACTCACTCAGCTGTCTGAACATGATGGGAGTTGAGGGGGAGCTGCCCTAGGGTATAAGAGTAGGAGAGCTGGTCTTGCTGCCCCTCTCCCATGTGGTGATGTGGATAAGAGAGAGACACCCTCATTGCTCCCTGGCTCTGCTCTTACCACCTGCAGCAGTTGAGAGACCTGGCCCTGGGGTCATGGATGCAAGAGAGCTGTCCCTGACCCTCACTGTTGAGGGAAGGCTCTGCATCTCTGGGGGCAGCACAGTAGGGCCAGCCCTGGTTGCAAGGGCTTACAGGTGAGCCAGTCTTGACTCTTATCTGCCGTGTGGTGGTGTGGGAGAAGGAGAGGTGCCCTCTCCCCTTCCTCGTCCTTGCCATCTATAGAAGTTGGTAGATCTGGCCCTAAAGCCATGAAAGTGTGAGAACCAACCATGTCTCTCACTTGCTGCAACACCCAGAAGTGTGGGCCCTTTGCTACACTTGGGAAAGGGTCAGAGTCCTACCACCTTTGAGTTAGTCAGTCTAAATGTCTTTGGAAAAGGAGGTGACTCCTTTTGATGCCAGGGGGCCTCTAAATCCTACCTGGTGAGAGGTGTCATAGACATGGTCCTGTTTTGATTAAAAACAAAAACAAAAAACAAAAAACAAAACAAAACAAATAGTTCAAAGCCACCTCTGATTACCAAGGGCTGTTCTAGAGATAAGGCTCTGAGGATATTCACTATCAACAGAAGCTACATCCTGGGACTTCCTCTTTTACAACCCCAGGGCTTAAAATATAACCCAGATTCTCAAGTTGGGGGGTCACCTTTCGGGGCCCTTCTGGCTGATCTTCTGGCCCTTCCCTCTTTAGCTTCAGGTCCTCTGCCCTTCTTTTACCCACTACCTCTTCTTCCCTTATTATTTATTCCTTTGGCTTTTGAGCGCCACCACCACCAAATGTGTCTTGAGAGACACAGGGTGGTACCCTTCCCTCCAAGAAATGTGACATGGAATCCAAGAACTGGATTCGCTCTGTCTGGAGACCATAAGAATTCCCGTAAGGCCTATACTCCCTCCAGGAGAGTGGCCCCCTTGTCAGAAGTCTAAGGGAGGGGAAAGGGAGGAAGCAGAAGGGAGGGTGGGAATGGGAAGATAAGAGCAAGGGGATAACAATCGGAATGTAATGTAAATAATTTTTTTAACTCGAAAAAAAAAAGATCTCCACTCCTGGTCCTCCATCTGGTCCTCCATCACAGTGGAGCTATTTGCTGAGCAAATTCCCTGAGCAATCACGCTGGGTGCCTGGGGCCACAAAACAACTCTCTGAGCAAATCTCCCCCAGTTGGGAGAAGCACAGAGGCTAAGGATGACAACTGAGTGCTCAGACGTAAACAAAGCATTTATACAGCTCTTCTAGGTTGTAGAAGAGGTCATCTAACGAACACAAGAAAAGATATGGAGAAACCACAACAATCCGTCTCTTGGCCATGAAAACAGCCATTGCGATCATAAGCTCACACAACTGTGGGCTGCCTATGCCAGCTTGTGCAAGATTGGTCCTGTCAACAACCAGTCGTGGATAAGGGGGTCCTATTACTTTCTGGGGCCCTATTACTCTCTGATGAACAATTGGCTATGAACAGATTTTAGGAGATGGAAAATCATCTTCCTTAGTTGTGTGCCCACTGGTGAGCCTACTAGGCTTCACTGGATAGTTTTAAACCCGCTGTAACACATATGTCCCTGGTTAAACACAGCTACTCATCTTACAGGGGAGTTGACTGAGGTGGAAGGGCTTAAGAATAATTAGAAACATTATATAAATGTATAAAACTGTCAAGAGACAACTTCATTAAAAATATGGATCTTTCTTATCTTTTGTGAGTTTTTAACTATAATTTTTGTTATTTTAATTTCAAACATATAAGCTATTTAGTATTTACAAGTTAATTTTTTGTACAGTAAGGGAATTACAGTAAAATGCTAACATGAGAAATACCCATGAGAATTCACCTACTCCATGTTATACATACTTCTTGAATTTTTTCAAAATATTCTTCAGTTACCTCTGAAATTATTCTGAGGTCTTGCCTGATTAGTTTGTAAAGCTGTAAAGCTCGGTTTCTGTACTGAGGATTATTGATGGGCAGATGCCAGTAAACTACGAAGAATATTCTAGAGGTTGCATATTTACGATAACTCCTTGCCCATCATTCATCATCCTCTGAACACATCCTGACCACTTCCAACATCATCAGCTTTGAGCCATTGATTTTTAGGAGCAGACAATGGAGGGAAGTTGGGAAAGGGAGGTTGTATTTACATTCTTGTTTTATGGGTCAATTATTGACCTAATGAAAAGACTTAATTTCATGGAAATAAGTCAACTATACTGTGAAAAGGATAAAGAGAAAGTACCATATATTCATTATATATAGGCATATACTTAGATTTTCTTTTCTTTTCCTTATCTTGATGAGTTTATTTTCCAAACTATAGAAAGTACACAGCAAATCAAAAATTTCAAAGCCTTTTAAACAAAATAAAAATTGTCATTCAAAGGTGAGTTATTACACAAAAGTCTTCAATAATCTTTAGTATAACAGTTTGTAGGAAATAACAATTTAATAAAATTTAAAAACTTTAATTTTTTAAAATATTTTTTATTTTATATATACATTTATATTATTACATATACATATGTATATATATATAAATATAATAAGCTACATACAGCAAGGAAACCCCACAAAATATCAGGAATTATATAAATGTTACATTCATAGTGTTTTGGCTATTTGTATTTGGCAATCTTGAAGGAAACATCTTTCCTATCTTAGTGAGTCTAAAATTCTGAATGTAAATCAATATCTATCATATCTCATCTCTATCAACTTAAAACATCTATCTAAACCTTAAAAATCTTAAGCCCTAAACAACTAAGCTTAATTGTAAAAATAAACTATCTGGTCTTCAACTCCAGCTGAGACTTGAGAAGACATAAAATTAATTATCTGATTAAATGAGAAGTGCAGGTTAGCAGCTTCCAAAGTGAAAAACTGAGAGAGACAGCTTGCTGCCTGAACAGTCAGACAAAACTCTCTATCACGGTGGAGCACCATCTTCAGCCTTCTGGCCCAGTATATCTGACAGACATATCTGTGCGGCAGGAGCTACTGAGGACTTGCTTACCCTGTCTTGGCAGAGTTTGGCCGTCGACTCTGCCTGCATGCGAGCTTGCCCATATTGTATCCATACAACTCAAGTAGAATACAAGGTTTCCCTCCAGTACTTTGAAAGTGCTACTGCAGGTTGTTTAGGATAACTATGTTATACAAGTTAATAGTTGTTCAAATCATGGTCATGTCAATTAGTAGTCTATTTTTATCACAAGAATATACAACCTAGATTTAACAGATAGATATGATTCTGTAGATAGGTAAGGTAAAATAGATAAGATCTTCAAAAACCTCAGAGACCTACAGAATATGGTATTTAAAGATGTGTTTACTAATTTAAAGATTCATTGACAATAAGACAGGTTAACTCCTGGCAACACCCAACCTACCTCAAAGAAGATAATGAGCATCAAACAACCTCCTTATGGAGATAGCTTCAATGTGGCAAGCAAGTCATTGGGCAAAAGGTCCTCATTTCATCCACTGACAGAAAAATTAAAATATTTAAGATATAGTTCTTTTTTATCCAGGGTATAGAAGAATGATAAAAAGAAAGAATGCGCAAGAAAGGTGTAACATCCCATTAGTGTAACACTTTTATTAGAAATATTTTAATCAACTGTAATATCAGAAATGCCTCATTTTCATCTGCCAAATAATAAAATATGCTTCCAGATAATGCATTTCCTTCCACAAACTGTAAGAAATGTAACGTGAAGTCATTCATAGAAGTATGTCCTAAAAACAATGAAATCTAAATTAAAATTTCTGTACATTGGCTTAGGGCACCATTATACTCTTTAAGTGAAAAGCATCAACTGTTCGGTTAAATATTTTTCTAGGGAGATGTAACTGAAAATGTAATTGCAGAACAGAAAAATAATTTATTCTTGCTTACTGCCATGAAACTAGTTTATATATCCTTAGTAACAATGGAAAATATCAAATGTCAAATCTTTCAATATAGGAATTTCATTTTTCTAGGCTGATTCAGTCAGTCTCAAATAAGTTCTGTAAAAGGAATATGGTCTATCATACATTAAAATATATTAAAGTTTTACCAACATCTTTTTACCAACTGTTTCTTTTTTCCTTGAAAAATATATATAGTGTAAATTGTTTCAAAAATACAGAAAAGGCTGAGAATTGTATAAGTGACTCAGCGGCAATCGAGAACTTATTCATATACTACCAATAATATGGTCATTATCTATGGGCTTTACTATAGGGTCCCCTCTTTACCTTAACATGTATGTACTATATTTTCAGCACAGCACTTCTGTCAGAGTTAATCTTGTCATTTTAATGACTTAGGTAAATAAATATTTCTCCATTGTTTACATATTTTATATTCTACATTTCAACTCTATTTGAAAATCAAAGAAATCTCATGTAGTTACTTACAGCTGGACAACTGTAATGGCTTATTGCCCAATGCTGTCTTCTCTGTGTCATCAATCTGGGCCATTATGGGCAGACCTTGAAGAAAATGTAATCATCTACATCTATGCTCATTGATTCCCTCCTAGTTCAATCTTTCTTTCCTTACACTGGTCAGCTCTGTCTCCTGAGCAATGCTCTCATCTGCGCTGCTCATGCCACAGAACGAGTCCTGCTCTTACATGAACTCTAACTAGAGTGGACCTCTGGGACATCTTCCTGGTTCTGTGTGCACCCACTCAGTAACTGACCATTGGCTGAACCAAAAGGAGGCTGGTTTTTTCAGTAGAACAAACTAGAGTGGAATCCAAACATATTGTCAACAGTTTCGCTATACTTGATCACAGTCCCTTCTCCCTTCTTGCACTCTCTTTTACACAGGCATGCACACATGCACATGCACACACACATACACACACACACAGGCACAAACACACGTGCACACACACACACACACGCACATACATACATAGGCACACACACACACACACCAAATTAACTTAGTTTCCCTACAAATACATAGAACCCATTTCATAACTGTTGAAAACTACTTCATAAAAGTCAATTCTAACTAAAAATTCAGTGTGACACAATAAATACCCAATAAATAAGACATAAATATTTATGTTGGATATTAAATGTTTAGGATAATAATCTCTACTTCCTTAAACTCTATTGACTGAAAACTTTAAATCTTAGATCATCCCATATGACAAAACACCTCAGATATAATTATATAGTGAATTAAATTTTAGGAAATCTATAGATATATCAAAAGAATTTTAACATAACAATTTTAGCATTTTGGGATTAAAAAAAAATCTCCAAGCAGTCTGCAAAACTAATTAGAAAAATAACATTTGCTTTCCAAATTGAAAAAAATTCTATGGCAGTACTTTTCAACAATTTTCAGACATAATTAAAATTCCAATAGCTTCAGTGTTACATAGTAGCTATTAGCAACAAGTAGTTATTGGGCACTTAAAACATAGTTATTAAGATTGTAGAATAGATTCTTAATTTTGTTTAGTTTAAATGATATTCAAATAAACCTGAAATTTCATAATCCTTTATAGCTAGTAGCTGCCGTTTTGGATAGGTGAATCTAGAGATTCAGAGAAAATAATATACAAAGAGTAAAAACATAAATCACAAAACTGAGAACATATTTGTGATATCTTTATTAGTCAGAGCATCATATCCTTAACATGAATTATTTATAAACAATAAAAACAAATATATTGTTTAGAAAATATAGTCATAGATGATGTACAGAATTATCATACTTACTGGAAGAAGTATTTAGTAATTACATGAAAAGCATTAGTAATAAAAGAAAGTTTAAACAAACACTAACTGCTCTAACTTCTCCTCTCTCCTCTCTCCTGCCATCAGCCGTTTCTCCTAGATTCAAGCTTACCTATCATATTACTTTTTTATTGATGTCTTTCTACTTTTTAATCAATTACTTTGCTAGCAAGCATCGGGCAAAAGCACAAATATGAATAAAATTAACAGCGCATAGCATGGGCTGGAGAGGACACTGTAAAGCCACACCTCTACAAAGAGGGTAAACATGCTAGCAGGTGTGTTCCTGCCACCTTGCCCTCCACACAGCCTGGCTACCCTCGGCGTGCTCTTTACCAGCTCTCTCCTTTCCTTCACAAATCACAAACTCTCCTCTCCCCTCAATGTCCAGCTCTGTTGTCATCTACCCGGATCATCAGCTCGTACTTCACAAAGAAACGAAAGACCACCCGAGCACCCCGACAGTGTCCACCTAGGACAACTTACATACCAACCAACCGCATATCTATCTACTCCTTAGGTCACGCAGGCAGTGTCCCCACTATGAGCCAACTCCATTTACTCTACTTACGTGCTGCATTGATCACTTTCTCTCCTGTCTTTGTCTTGTGTTTTCTTTTTCTCCACCTAAATAGCATCTGTATTTCAATCAGCTAACAATATCTGTTTGAGGACTAGAAAGGTAGCTATGTAGCTAAAAGCACTTGCTGTTCTTTGGTCCAAGGTATCACTATGGCAGCTCACAATCTCCCATAACTGCAGTTTCAGGGGGTTAAATGCCCTCTGCCAACCTCCCCAGGCACTAGGCATGTATGTAGGATGCATAAACAGATGAAGGCACTCTAAGTACACATTCATATATACACACATGCAAACACACAAAATAAACAAGCCTTTAAACATGTCTAACTGCATGCCATCTTATAAAGAAAATATATAGTAAATTTGCAAGTCAGCTTCATAAAGCCAGCTCTGCCACTTGCTGTTTCTGTGGTCATTTGTGTCTCCATTTCTGCATGTTTAACAGTAGAATAGCAAACAGAAAAGACAGGTTTCTTCCATCATATATTTGTGCACAATTAGAATTCTCCACAAGGCATTCTGCATAACACACAATGTACGACAATGTCCTAGAAATATAACCAACCGTTTCCATCTCTACGGCTAATATGAAATTCCCCTCTGCCTCAGGTTACTTTCCGCCTTTTCCATCTCCTGTTCCTTGCAGAGCAAACTGTGCTTCGGAACTAATTTCAGACCTACAGAAAAATGTGGAAGCCAGTGAACTCTCCACAAGACCCATTCCAATGTCCCCTACAGGTCATACATGGTAGAAGTTTGCTCTCATCCAGTCTTCTCTTCAAGGGTTCTGTGTTTGAAATGAGTCACCATTTCCCTGGAGTCCTGGTGCATGCTTGGTGTCAGTCCCACTGTCATGTATAATTTTGGCACTTTCCAGGAAGTTTCATTAGTTACTTTGTTGAATGACCTTCAGTTTGCATTTGTCACATTTATTTTCCTCAACTGAAATTTGAAAACTTCTTGGGTTTCATCAGGAATTGCAGAGAAATGATATTGTGTCCTACAGGCACCATGTCAAGAGATTCATGGTATCAATACATCAGACAAGACTTTCAGTAAGAATTACCTCCTCTCACTGTCTCCACTTCCTCTCCTCTCCTTTGCTTTTTAATCCCCTGTTTCATTGTCCATCGGTCCATTAAAACCTGCTCTTGTTAAAGACACTATGAACCCTCTAGTTATTCAACGCAACGACGAACATCTTACCCTTTTATTCTTGGGCCATGTGTAGTCAGAGGGCTGCTAAGAACTCTCATACTTTTCACACCTGCACTCAGCTGCTGATGCAGTAACACACTTTCTTGACCGCTAACTTTTCTGAATGTTTCCTTAGTGCTCTTGGCCTGGCCTCATTTTTCATCACTCCCTCCACGTCAGATACTGATTAATTCTAGCAATATACTCTTCATGGGCAGAGTCATCTGCACAACTGGATTACTTGTCATTCACGCACAAATGTATTTTACACCAATATTGTTAATGCCTTTGTCTTAGTCTTCTAGGCTATATTCAAATATCTTAATGTGGCCATCTTATAGGAATCATAAACTGAGTGTGTTCCCCCATATAACACTGCAAATATCCTAAAAATGGTTTGTTTTACACATACACTAAATCTGTGCCTCTGTTCTTTGAAAATATATTTTTATTAACCAAATAAGAGTTGTGCTGAATTTTGTTGTGGATACATTGAATAATTGGTATACACTGAACAAATGACAAAAGAAAAATCCCTATTATTTATTAACTAAGTGCTTTATAATTTAGAAAAACAAAACAAAACAAAAAAATAGAAAAAACATTTAATTTGTAGCCCTGGCTGACCTATATAGGCTACATAGACTCTATAATATACATACATTTGCTATTTGTGTGTGTGAGAGAGTGTGTGAGAGTTATACAAGTGCAGGCATGCATATCAGATGATATTACAACATTCAGGGTCCGTCCTCTCTTCCCTCCTTTATAGGCACTCCAGGCACTGAACTCAGGTCTGTAGGCCTGACACAGGCACGTTCTTTACCCACTGAGCCATCAAATTGACTCTCTATTTATTAGTACAAACATACAGATGTGGCTGGTTTCGCAGTCCTGTGGTTGTGCAGGGGAAATTGTGCAGGATACAGCACCTCCCATCCTGTTCTATTTGACCCATCACCAAATCTGATATATGTTGGACACAAATGCAGCACTGCAACTGGCTGTCGAGTCAACACACATTGAGAAAGCGTTTGCTATGCTATACTTCCAATGTGCTAGAGATACAGTAGTGGGGTAACTGGTAGCTGTCTCTCATTATTGTTTTCTCTTCATGCCACCTGGTATTATTTCATTTGAGTTCTTAACCATCACTCATGGCAACGTTATTCAACAAAAAATACAATGGTGCCCACATTCCAGGTTTTAGCAACCATATTTGTTAAATTAGGACAAAGATAAATTTAATTTTAGAAATACGTTAGCTCCATAAATTAAAAATATTATCATTTCTGTTGTTTGTTTGTTTTGCTTTGTTTTGTTTTCCAAGATAGGGTTTCTCTGTGCATCCTTGTCCTGGCCTCACTTTGTACGCCAGGCTGACCTTGAACTCGCAGAGATCTGCCTGCCTCTGTGTGTGTGATTACAAGTGAGCCACCACACCCAGCTATATTATCATCTTAAAATGTAACCAATATAAACTTAATGAGACACCAATGTTTGTTGTACACTGACCACATGTAAAATGGCTACTACAATACAAAGGCTCTGACGTCCTCTGTGGCCAGCGTCCTCTGTAAATAAGCTGTAGGTTAACACACACCACCCGAAACTTCCGTATTTGTGTACGAATCCACTAACTGCAGTTTTCTGGTTCATTTAATCAACTAGTTACAAGGTAATCTTCTTTTCTGTCTTTATTCTGACTCATAATCTGAATAGTGTCCTCTGATATGGTTGAAGAGTTACAAACTTTAGGGTTTTTTTGTCTCTGAAGACCTTCCTGACAGTTCCAGGCTAACTGTGCCACCTACTAGGAATTTGGTTCACAGAAACTCTTCAAAGGTGTCCATAATGTCATGTTTTACTACCCAATCCTTGAAGGACATGAGATAAACATTAGTTGTCATACCAACATACAGTTTCTTGAAAACCAACCAAGACTTTCCAGGATATCTGTCTGTGTCTCTGTCTCTCTCTCTCTCTGCCTCCTTGCCCTCTCCCCTCCCAAAGTGTGTGTGTGTGTGTGTGTGTGTGTGTGTGTGTGTGTGTGTGTGTGTGTTTGAAAGAGAGAGAGAGAGAGAGAGAGAGAGAGAGAGAGAGAGAGAGAGAGAAGGGTATGTGTCATAAATCTACATTTGCACAAAAGAACACTTGCTCCTTATTTTAAATGAATGCTTCTATTCACTCAAAATAGGGCATTTGAAATCCATTTATTCGTTTTTATATATAAAAAAGAAAACACTATTCATATTAAAATGTTTTCATTATTTCTATCACTATTATTTCTTAAGTTGGGTTGTCATTGCTCATCCCTCATTTACTCACCTCTGGTTTTCCCAACGCTGATAGCTGAAGCATATTATTAGCAAGGAAGTGATGCTATGTGTGTCTTGATGGCTGCCTTAACACTGTCACATGTTAAAAATAATTATTTTCACATGTATGTCACAAATGAACATGAGGACAAAAGGAGTCATGAGCAATGATGAATAAAATCAAATGAAACACTCTGCTCTACAAGGGTGTTGATCTGAACTTTAAGAAGTCATCATTGTCTGATAATGCCATCTCCCGCTCTATATATCCCTTCTTCTCAAGTGTCACGCAGGAGCATTGGGAGCAGATAATATGTCACATAAAATGCTATATGGCATACCCCGTGTAAAAGTGACATCTGGGCCTTGAGTTATGACTTAACCACTCATAGTCTCCACACTATACTTGTCAAGCCACAGTTATCTCACGTGTCCCAAACACAGATAAGTTGTCATGAAATATCATTTGTGATGTCAATGGGAATATTTTAATATACAAAAATTCCAAGAAAATAAAATGTTTTATTATTTCTTTTACCCTTATGATTAGCAATTAAGAAATATTTTCGAAACTTTCAGCTCTCATAAATTATTTTTTGTTATTTTTATTTTAATTAAATAATTTACATCCTAATCAAAATTCCATCCCTCCTCACTTCCCAGTCACATCCTCCTTTCCTCGCCACCATCCCCAATCCTGTATTCCTCAGAAGAGGTAAGCCCCCTTCACATCCATGCCAGCTCATCAAGCCCTAACAGGACTGAGTGTGTCCTCTTCCCCTGTGACCTGCCAAGGCAGTCCTGCCAGGAAAAGTAACAAAAAAGATGGCAAGAGAGTCCATGTCATAGAGATCCCCCATTCACCTTATTAGAGGACCCACATGAGCTGCCCATCAGCTAAATGTTTGTAGGGGGCCTAGGTCCAGTCCATGCACAGTCCTTGGTTGGTGCTTCAGTCTCAGCGGGCCCCTCTGGGCCCTGGTTAGCTGACTCTGTTGGTCTTCTTGTGAAGCTCCTGTCATCTCCAGGCCCTTTTCTTCCTTCCTACACTTTTTCACAAGGCTCCTACACATCACCCAATGCTTGGCTATAAGTCTTAGCCTCTGTTTCAAGGCACTGCTGGGTCAAGCTTCTTGGATGATGACTCTGCTAGGCTTTTGTCTGCAAGCATAACAGAGCATCGTTAATAGAATCAGTGATTGCTTCTTTGCCATGGGGTGGTTCTTGGGCCAGATATTGCCTGGACATTCCTTCAATCTCTATTTTATCTGCTTTATCTTTATCACCGCATATCTTGTAGGCAGGGTAAATTTTGGGTTGAATCTTTTTGTGGGTGGGTTGGTGTTCCTTTCCCTTTACTAGGATAATTTGATGCTTTCTCAGGAAATTGGGAATAGCTCTACCTCAAGACTCAGCTATACCATTCATATATACCCAAAAAGCACTCCACCATGCAACAAAGACATTTTTTTCAACTATGTTCATAGCAGCTTTATTCTTAATAACCAGAATCTGGAAACAACCTAGATGTCCCTCAACCAAAGAATGGATAAAGAAACTGTAGTACATTTACACAATGAAATACTACTCAGCTATTAAAAGCAAAGAAATCATGAAATTTTCGGCCAAATGGATGGACCTAGAAAAGATCATGCTAAGTAAGGTAACCCAGACCCAGAAAGACACATATAGTATGTACTCACTTATAAGTGGATTTTAGCCATATAGTACAGGGTAAATACACTATAATGCACAGACCCAAAGAAGAGAAGTAACAAGGGGATCCAAGGGAGAATGCTTAACTCTATGAATTCCTACGGGAAAAAGCAAGTTTCTTTCTTTATAATATGAACATTGGTAAAATTAAAAAGATAGCCAAATAGGACAGATAAGTGTTAGCCATGAGAAGTTCCTGACCCAAGACCTCTGGCCAACGCCCTTTTCCTCAGGAAAATTCTGTGGAAACAGCAGATTCTGGAGATAACAAGTGAGGCAATCCTGAATGCTCATAACCATTTCACTCTTTATGAAGCAATTTTCCAAACATTAGCTTGTTTAGAAGCACAAATTTTAAATGAGATGCATCTTGGCTTATTGATGTTATTATGTATGATATATCAAGAAATCACTTTGAATTTTGAGCTTTAATTGACAGTTTATAAGGAAACATCAGTGTTGGGGATTTTTGTTGGTGCAGTTCATGTTGTTTTGTTTGGAGCCCATGGTCTAACCATGTATCCATGGCTGTCCTGAAGTCTCTATGTAAACTAGATGATCCTCAGATTCATAGATACCAACCTGCTCCTGCCTTCCTGATGTGATAATGACATACACTGCTAGCAATCTATACCTTATTATGTCAATTTCATAAAGCTGGGGATACAAAATAATCTCCTCCACTTAGCAGTCCATAGAGAATGTAGTTTAATTCATTAATTTAAAGTTAGATTTAAATCTATTTGTAGTCAATGCCTGGTCAATATAATCCAAAAGAAATATGTTTATAATCACACAGTTGAGTTGGACTAGCAATTTATGATTTTCTTTACTCATATTTAAATATTAACTTATTTATCTAATGTTTTTATTTCTAACCTAGACTTATGTAAGTATAGCTTTCCAACTAAGAAGATATTCACATGAAGCTTGTATTATAAGAAGCCAATGAATGGTGCTTGACTTCTAATTTTCTGAATTCTGGATTAGTTTCCCCAACAAAATTTAGGAACAGACATTATTTTTTACTTTTATTTTCTGTAAATATTTTCCCATTAGCTCATTTTCAAGCACTTTTCAGTGATATTCTAGATAATAATAACAAAGAATTAAAAGCTATAGCACATGCGAAAAAGATGCATCACCCCATAAATCATATTTACTGCCATTTCTTAATGTGCTGTTTGAATTTCAGAAAATTCAATGACAGTTTATGAATATTGCAGTATCTCAAAAATAGCATGATTTTATGTGGAAGACTAAAGGGATATTGTCAATTTTAATGTGTACTGAGAGGTCACATGATATTCTTAAATTTGATGCTGAGGCAAATTCAGTTAACTCTGCAGAAATTTAAGGAGTCTTACACAATCAGTCTCTTGGCTAGTCAAGGGCAGATTAGGGATCAGGACACGTAGGTGTTCAAATACGCAAATTGTGCTTTTCTGCACTCAGTGCAGCTGCGGGAAGGAACTTAGCGAGGAGTGAGAAAGAAGGGTATAGAGACATGACAGCAGACAACACCTACCACAGCAGAAAAGCAGAGGTTTGATATTAGAACTTGTAAGCCATTAGTAGTCACTTTCCATTCTTTGGTCTTCTTTACCAAACTGAAGGATACATTACCCGTAGGTCCAGATACTTTAAATATCCCCTTAGGACACTAGATGTTGCAGTTTCTTTGGATTTGCTATAAGAAGATGTTATGGACTAGATAGCTTAAACCATGGTCATTTGTTTCTCAAGGTTCAGGAAGCTGAATGTCTAGAATTGGTGTACAGTATAGACCTGTTCCGGTAAGAGCCATCTTTCTGGTTCACTGCCTTCCTGCTGTGGCACAGAAGTGAGAGAGAAGATGCAGTGTGCAACCCTCCCTTCATATGAAAGAACTCATCAGACCATGGAACCTCCCCTGGCATCACCTCCCCAACTCTAACGGTTTGACCTGCCTCCTAGCGCAACGCCCTGGGAGATCACGGCAGTGCAGGCCGCCACTGCAGCAACTCTCTTGCCTCACATCCCTCTGTCCGGAGAGTAGACAGCAACCACTATCACAAGCCGTCCAGGTAATCCTGACTTAAGTGCCCAGACTCTGTCCTGAACTAGGGTTAACACTGAGAAGAAGACATGATTCAAAAGTGTCTGGATGTACTTGGACTGAGAGGGATGAATTAATCTATAGATGATAAAAAATATTGAGAATCAGAATATACCAACATATATACATTTCAGCCAAACAGTGCTTGCTTAGCATAATGTATTTGTTTATACTATTAATACTTACCAGTAACAATCCTTTGGTTTTTAGAAAAAAATGATAGTTAAAAAAAAAAAAAAGATTCAGAGCTACTGGCACATATGTTCTCTAACATAAGAGGGATTTGTTTGTGTGTTTGTTTGAGTCGCCATCTCACTAGCTAGCCTTGGTTAGCCAGGAATTCACTATGTAAAGCCAGGCTGGCCTTGAACTCATAGAGATCTACCTACCTCTGCCTCCCAAGGGCTGGAATTAAAGTCACATGCACCTGTTCACCCAGGTTCTAAATAAAATTTCTTAGGATTGATGTATGAGGGCCATAGATGAACACCGACTGCTCTTGAGGATACACGCAGCTCCAGTCCTGTGGCAAGGTCTGGTCAAGGAGAATGCGTTCTTCACAAGAGCCCTCCCTTACAACATAACACCACAGAAAAATCTCACGAAGCAGAAAGCACAGAGCCTAGGAGAACTGTTAGATTATGTGAAATACTTTCGACGTATTTGTTAATACATCTTTAGTGTGCTAAACATGAAAGGTAGTTATAATCATAAATGGTTCAAACAACAGTGGAATTCAGAAAAAAATCACAAGAACCAAAAATTCAATTATCCTGGAGATAATGCAGTGTAGCCAGATTAAAAAACCCAGAATGGGTAGGCTTTAATAAAATCAACTGCTGAAGCTTAATTTTTTCGGTATTAAAATCATAAGTTTTAATAGCTTCAAAGTATTACTCAACATAGGTAATGATTTTTAAATCATTACTGTTCATAAGTATAAGAAGAAATATCAAAAAAAGGAGACTCAGAACACTAGGAAATTATAATTACGTTTAGTACATCGTATATTTTCTTTTACAACAGTGCAAGGTGTCTTTTAAATACAAATACAAAACATCAGTTATGGTTCTAGTGAAAGTAAACTTGACGCCACCACAGAGCTACTTAACATTAAATTCTGGGTACACTGGAATGACACAAACAAATAAGAAATGGAGTTCATCACCACGGGATGGCCATCCCTAAGGGCAAAGGGCATTTGCCACACCAGGTGAACACTATGGCATCTGAGGGACGTTCCACTCGCCGAGCGTCAGGCATGAAGGACTTTACTGCTGCCACACAGTGGAGCAGCAAGATGAGCAACCAAGCCAGTCTACAACGACTCACTTTTCAATTACATCAAATATTTATATCTTTAGAATCTATTTAATTTCTCTGAAAATACAATGTTTTCCAGAGATGAAAGTTTATTGGCAGATTTTGGTCTCAGGTGATTTATAAGTACTGATCTCAGAATGTCATTTGGTACAAAACTCTTTTCAGGAAAACAAAAGCATAGTAGGAAATGGAATCCAAGTGTCAGAATTGGCTCTGTGTAACTTCTAGACTTTAATTCAAAAGATCGGAGTATAAGTTGTCTTAAAGCAAACCACAAAGTAAATACTTCCTGGCTTTGAAGCACGCCAGCACACCTCCTCACCTCTGAGAGGGATAGGTTATATGTAAGGATGGAATGCTGCCTGGTTCAACACCTCAAACAGGTTGCTAAGACTGACGAGTTTGAGCCCTGATGAATGGGAAATAATTGACGAGGACCTGGCGACTTTAACAAGTCCCTTTGTAGATCAGCTCCTTTCATTTTGATCAGAAGTTTTATGCTACCACTTGCCAGCATAATGAAAAAATTATGTCAAAAGAAATATAAGCCTAACTGTCTATCACCGAAACTCATAGACAATGAAATACAAGTTGCCTAGAATGCCTTATCTCTTTTGGGGGCGTGGCTCAGAATTCTGTCTTCTGAAAAGGTAAACATAAGAACTACCAGTTATAGCATTTTAATACATCAAACACTCATATACTCATTATATACGAATAAATGATATCTTATTAAACACTGGGCTAACAAAAAATAAAAACCCCATGGAATTCATTCATCACAATTCCAAAGAGTGACACAGACCACTTACACCAGAATACCTGATTTAAACTGGGTTATGTCATTCCTCTCCCTCCTGTGCTATCATAGATTAATAATTTAAAAAATGGAACGCAATTCCACTATTGAAAAGTAGATCAAGGTCTCCACTGTGCTGAGTGGCTTCTTCAGAGTGGCCGTGGGCATGGTCTGTCCCTTTAAGGGTATGAGCTTCCTTCTGCTAATCTGACCTTCAAAGTCCCCCTGACTCATTGCTTAATGCTTCCTATGCACGCACCAGGCCTCAGGCTGCTGCCTTCCTAAATTTAGTCCGTATCTCACTCATACTCTCAATGAGGTGCCCTCTTGGCTTCCAAAGGATGCTCTGTTTATCCTTTGAAACATCCACCAGTGCTAATTATTATAAATGTGTGTGACTGTTTCATTTCTCTTTCTTTTATTTGATCACCGTGTTTTCGTGGGATCATACATGATAATTAGCAACTAGTAAGAATTAATCAAATGGTTTTGGGTTGATAAATCCCAAGGTTTTTTGGAGCCTTAAGTGGCCGCCTCCTGTTGCCAGGTGGAAGGGGACACCAACTCACACACAAATCTTCAACCCAGACAACCAATGACCAGGCCAACTGGAGTCATATGACATGAGAAAGAGAGAGCCCACCACTGACACTGTTAATAATATTCTGCTATTACTTGCAGACAGGAGGCTAGTATAACAGCTGTCTAAGTGACTTCACCCAGCAGCTGATGAAAACAGATGCAGAGACCCACAGCCAAACAATAGGCAAAGCATGAGAATGCTTATGGAAGAGGAGGAGGAAAGATTGAAAGAGCCAGAGAAGTCAAGGACACCACAAGAAAATCTACCAAATCAACTACCCTGGGCCCATAGGGACCCACAGAGACTGAACCGCCAACCAAAGAGCATCCATGGGCTGGATCTAGGTCCCCCCCCCACATATGTAAGAGATGCACAGCTTGGTCCTCATGTGGGACCCCTAACAGCAGAAGCAGGGGCTGTCTCTGACTCTGTTGCCTGCCTTTTGATCCCTTTTCACTAGCTGAATATCTTTGTCCAGCCTCAACAAAAGATGGTGCGCCCAGCCCTACTTGACATGCTAAGGTGGTTGATACCCATGGGAGATCTCCCCTTCTCTGAGAAGAAAGGCAGGGGACATGGGAAAGGGGGAGGGGAGGTGAAAGGGTGGGACTCAGAGGAGAGGAGGGAAGAGAAGTTCTGACCAGAATGTAAATGAATGAATGAATGAATGAATGAATGAATGAATGAAAAAAACACCAAAATTTATAGTTCCTACATTATAGAAGTTATTCAACTTCTCTGATCACTAGATTTTTATTGATAATTATGGACAGTAACAAAATAGTTCTAAATATTTCAGGCAGTAAGTTTATATCCTTAAAAGCATTTTGTAAACTTAAAGTATTTTTATCTTTGTTTATTCAAAAATTGAAGCCAAGTTAGGTTTCAACAGCACATTCCTGTAATCCCAGCACATTCCTGTAATCCCAGCACATTCCTGTAATCCCAGCACATTCCTGTAATCTCAGCACATTTCTGTAATCCCAGCACATTCCTGTAATCCCAGCACATTCCTGTAATCCCAGCACATTCCTGTAATCCCAGCACATTCCTGTAATCTCAGCACATTCCTGTAATCCCAGCACATTCCTGTAATCTCAGCACATTCCTGTAATCCCAGCACATTCCTGTAATCTCAGCACATTCTTGTAATCCCAGCACATTCCTGTAATCCAAGCACACAAGATAGCCAGGTTTAGGCTTGTCTGGGCTACATACTAAGGTGTTTCTCATAAAATAAACAAACTAAAAAATAATAAAAATTGAATAAATGTGTACTTGACCACTGTAATATTAATTTATTTGTTTTTAACAATGTAAGGACATAACCAAAAAAAGGTCTCACAGTTATTACTAATAAAGCTTTATTTTAATGAATATTTGGGAAATACTACAGAATTGGAATAACAAATAATGATTCTTTGTAAATTGTGGCTGAAGTGTGTGCAGCATCAGGTATCCAATTAATAGGCTTTTCCAATTAACACAATCTATAATAAGATGCCATGTAAAATATATCAATTGTTATTATCCAAATTTTATTTATGGAGACTACTTCAGCATTTTATACACAAACACAGGGCACAGTCACTGCATAATCCAGCTAAACCTTGGCACTGACTGCTTCAATAAGCAAAAAGCACCATGGGTACCCTTTCAGAGGAGGACACCAGTGGTCAGTCACGAGGGGGCTTATTGTACAAGTATATCTCCCCAAGTGCTCATCATTGTCCTGCTCTGTGCAGAAACCTCCTTTTAATCCTCTCTCCGGTGTCCCAGTGAAGGGATCGGTGTCCAGAGCACATCTCAGCGGTGTGAATGGAGCCCACAAAGGCCAGATGGAATGTCACCGTGGCCTCATCTTCTCTCACCTTAACCTACCGGCCTAACAGGTACAGGCAGCAAAAGATTTGTGATGCTAAAAGAAGTTACTCTGCCTGGATATTCTAGAGATTTGACTCCTGTCAGATATTGCAACAAAGTCAAGTGATTTCAATTTACCAGGCAAGGACAAGGAACGGTTTCAGGAAAAGCCAAGGTGACGAACTATTGAGCATTCAGTTCATTAGCTGTCATCCATCTTGACACCTTCATCTTTCAAGCAGGGCTGAAGAAAATCAAAGACTTGTAGTGCTTCCCTTAAAAATCTGAGGAGGAATCCATACCCTCTTGAAGTTAACGGGACCGTGAAGGATGTTTCAAATGGATTATGAAAGATAACCACACCTGCAAGAGTGAGCGTTCTGATGGGTACGCAGCTGTAAATACTACTTAGGCCTTAAACACACTAATCTTAAAACTAACATCATAAGGTGATGTACTCTGTGGATTGCTTCAGTATTAACTTAACCTAATTTTACAAATTCTGCATTTTAATGTGCAGTAACAGCATGATGACAACTGACCTTTTAGAAAATTAATATGTAGGGAAAAGAGAAAATAAGCATTTTCCTAAGAAAACGTCCAGTTCAAAAGTCCGGTGATAGCCAAGTGCTGGCAGTATCAGCTTGGTTCTTTTGTTTTTCTGCTCTGCTTGGTCAGGCTTTCTGCATTTCTATAAAGTCTCCTGGAATTACAGTGTAATGCAAGCAACTAAAAACACCAAAGAAATATCTTCTAGGCTCCCTTGGCTCCTATCCTTAGGCAAGGGGGAAGAAACTACTGCATTTAAATTCCTCAAGAAGCCAGAGCTAAAGTGAGACGGGCACGGTGACCCCTGTCCTAACGTTACCCACAATCTACTTCTGCCTTCCACATGCTATTTTATTATTCCTAAAGGGTGGTATATGCTGTCTCTGAATTCTTTCCTTACTGAAACACTTGATGAAGGGTCCTCTGGGTCTGTAGATAATTAGCACGCAAAAGAAAATGGAATCAAGACTCCATCACATACCGTCCTCCTCAATACACTTCTTGAAACATCTAAATCAGACCGTGGAGGCAGGGAAGGGAAGGTTAGCTCAACACTACTGTTAGAACGAACTTACAGCAAAGACCCTACACCTTTCTCTTGGACTCTCAGAGCCCTTGTGTACCTGTGTTACTAGAGGCACGAAGTGTGCGGTTAGCCAACCAAAGGAAGCCAAAGGAACAGGTGGCTGAGTGGTCTTCCCCTGAGGGGGACATTGAATGTACCAGTAAGTTATGTTGTCTGCTTTTATTTCTAAGGCCTTTGGCCCAAAACTCTAAAATACAAAAAAAAAAAAAAAAAAAAAAATGCTTTTTATCATTAAACTGTTGCTAGCATCGCCAATCCCTCCAAGCACCGATTGGGTATTGCAGCAGGAACTTCTCTGTAGAAATTCACGGCCCACAGCAACAGCACCTAGAACGTCCGTGGAGTCACATAGTTGCACTGCTCATAAACATCAGTGTTAGGTTAGCAGCATATTCCTAGTCAACACGTGGGAAAACAATGGAGAGTAAGTATGGCCTACATTTTTCTTTCATGCACCATGTTTCATGGACTCGGAGCTATGCAGCACCTCAGAGATTGTGAGAGAAGCAGAATCTCAGGCCCAACCTCCAGAGCACAGCGTAAGCATGCGCCACAGGGGTCTAACTATGATGTCCAGATATTAAATGATCCAGATATTAAAATTACATCGTAGTACAATGGAAAGTAAAATGCACATTTGGATTGGGACACAATCTTATTTTCTTTGACTAGGAAAACAGAACGCTAAGAATTATAAAACTTAGAGAAGTGTTGGCCTGGGGATCTTATTGGAAGCAGATACCCAAACCCAGTAGGAAAGGAGGACAGGACCACTTGGAAAGTCAGTTGGGCCTGAAATTTTTCCATTTCAGTATGGCCAAGACCCAAACACTACATTCAGTACTCAAAACATCCTGGTCATTCTGTGAGAAAATGTTAACTTAGAGCTAGTTAAGTCCGACTTCTTCATCAAGGTGTCCCCTGTTGCCTGCACTGGTCTTAACATCCGATGCACTTACAGGGAAACTCACTCAAGTATGCACAGCATGAAATCTTACACTCCAAGCATTGCTACAAAGCAAAGACCCAAAGACAGTCCTGTGCCAGATGCTTACGTCATGTTCTTCCACCAACAATCAGCTTGGCATTGAGCTTTCTAAGACAACTGCTACTTTACCAAGTCTAAGACGTGGAAATGTGCTTATGTCAAAAAGCTTTTTATATCCAGTTTGAGTATTTTCCCAGTCCTAATAGGGATCTGCATTAATAGGAATCGGGATTGTTATATACTTAAAATATTATTGTTTATGGAAATTAATATATGATTTTAACGTTTCCTTTAATCTTAATTCAATTAAACTTAATTGCTAGAGTATTGAATTATGAACTATCCAAGCTAATCTTTTTGTTCGCATAATGAAAGTGATAAATGGCACATTATATGCAATTCAAGTTATCACAATAATCAGATTAGTCTTGCTTTATTTTTGTTAAAATATACTATACTTTTTCTCCATGACCTATCTATTTTTTAGACAAGGTCTCTCTGTATAGTCCCCATTGGCCTCATGGTGCCTCAGTCTCAAAAGTGTTGAGATGACAGCCTGGAATCACAGGTACGCATTGCCATTCTGACCTTATTTTCATCTTCTCATGGAGAAAATGCACTGCTATTTTAAAGATGCTTTTCTTACTCATTATGTTGTTTTTATAATCATGGGACTCAACTACTATTAATGTCGCATTAATACTTATCTCTGAAGGCTTATTTCTATTTAAAAATAAAAATTTGACCAGTGCTTTTCATTATTTACACTTTTAAATTTGCTCTTTACTAATGAGCACACTTATACAAAGAAAAAAATGTGACCTCTGTTCTGTCCATATTACAAATAAAAGGATAAGAGTTATTCACATAGGAAGGAGAGATGGCAATGTTCCATCAAATTTTCATTTTATTACTGGAAAACATATACAATTTTGTATTACAGATGACATCAGAGCTTCTCTATTTTGTAACCACTATTTGTTAGGTTACTCTGGACCCTATCTGAGGAAGGCCTGAAAATCTAGTAAAGAAGATATATTTCACTTTGTGTAAGCAGCAGTGTATGTGAAGATTAAAGGCTATGGTAGTGTCTAAAATTGAAGCCCTTTATTTTCTGTGCTAGAAAAATGCATGCATTAGCATTGTGACAGTTTTAAAATCTCATGAAATGAGACTTAATATGTACTGCACAGCTCACTTTTAGACCCTGAGAGCTACTGAGTAATATTCCAGCCATCCTTTGGCACATAAAAAATTACCTCCAAACTCTTTGGCTTATAATAACCACCACTTAAGCATTTGCTACAAATGTGTGGTCAAAAATTCAGGAAGGGCCTGGCTGAGCAGCTCTTCTGTGCTAGGTGGCAGAGTCTAGCATCACTTGGTGATCTTCAGCAGAAGCTGGGGGATCTCTGGGATGCTCCAGATAGTCTATGCCAGCTTTGTTTGCATTTCTAGAGGAGTGAGAAAAGAACGGGTGCAAATGGAGAGGTGACTGCAAAATCTCATGGGATTGCAGTTCACCACGAACCTTACTTGGCAGCGCAGAGTTCCCAGAGAATATGTCCCAGGATTCCTAGACAGAATGTGTAACTTGTGTCACCATCAGAAGACTCAAGTGTTGTTACACTGCAGGTACTGACTGATTCTAGGACATAAAATGGACAAGTTAAATCAAAGAAGTTTGAATGTAATGTGATCTTTAGTTCCTACATGTGTGTATTTGTGTGCATATGTGTAAATGACAAGGTAATTGATGTGGAATTCACGTGCATCAAAGAGAAAGCTTGCATACCTACATCGCAAGAATTATCTATCATTCTTGTTTAACTGTTTAGTATTTTTTGTATTTGTGGCAAAAAAGAAAGAAACAAACAAAAAACCCTTAAACTCTAAATGTATCAGGCTGTCTATATTGCAATGAAATCAAGCCTAGCCCCTAACAGGAACATGAGCTTTAGCTGGGAAAGGAAACCCAATGGCCCACTGGGCATCACAGCTGCTGGGAAGGAACTCAGTGAAGCCTTGAGCAGAGGGATACCAGGAGAAACGAAGAGAGAGATTATTAAAAAGTTGTCAAAGAGGCCATAAGACACTAAACTCCAGAATGGTTTTATCTAATCTTTATATCTAGTCCTGCAAGCAGGTGATCTTTACATCAAAGATTGCCAGGGAAGAAAAAGCCAAGCATTCCTCTTAAAACAATGTTTTTAGAAGGAAAGATTTAGTAAATAATATCCATTTAACGCCAACAGAAGAAGCAAAAGGGAGGGATGGAAAGATAGATGGAGAGATACAGAAAGAGACAGAGAAAAAGGGAGGCAGAAGAAGAGAAACAGATAAAGAGACAGATAAAAAATGCCCATCTTCTAGCTCCTAAAACATTCAAGAGTACTGTTATATAAGTTGAATCAAAGTTGTTCATCAGCTAAGTTTAAAGCAGCTTCCCTAGAATATTTACATAAACCAAACAATTAGAAGAGTTCAAAAGTGGGGGTGGGGAGCAGATGGGGGCGACCTGTACAGGTGGCATGAAGAAAAAGATATGGAGACAGAGATAGAGACATCAATATAGATACAGGACTTGACAGTGTAAAGGTGAGAAAGACAAGTAAAAGGAAAAGGGGAAAAACAAAGCAGGAGCCACTTCCCCACAACCCTACCCCGTTATCTCTTAGCTCCTGGAGGAAGGAACGCAGCTACAGACGTTCAGTAAGACCAGTTTCAAGTTCCGTCACCTTCAGAATTGTAACATAATGTGTGCTGGTTTCAGGTACCACGGTTGCGGTGATTTGTTAACACAAGTCAGGAAATTTTTATGGGAGAATGGAAAAGGAAAAACAAAAGCACTCAACACACTTGCGCAGAGTCGTTCAAAACGATTCTAGGAAATGATGCTGAGACTTACAAATGTATTATCAAAGAAAATGACTTTGCTAAAAGAGGAACGCTATCTATAACATAGTTCTCAACACCACCCCAGCGGGTACACAATGAGTGTGCTCCATGTAGCATTTAAAACACCAGATACGTGTTTTATTTAGTGTCAGTTTTGACAAATCTAGACTTCAGTAACCAGCTAGGCACCTGATATATAGTAGAACCTCAAGACAGAATAAATCCATTCTAGGATCTAAATAGGTCTGTAAAAATTACAAAGCTCATGATCACATATGGCTTGTTAGATTAGGTGCATTAGCAGAGGGAAGAGGAGAGGAGAGAGCTAAAATTACTTGGAATAAAAAAAGAAATCAAAGTGAGATCCAAGTGCAAATGCTAATATATTTCTAGTGAGACATTTTTAACCATTGACAAAGCTTCTGACTTTCAGTGGGATCTTCATAACATCTTGCAAGAATACATGGCTGAGATACAGCTGAATACCCACCAGCTGACGCAGAGCTATGATTGTTCTGGCAAACCCATAACCCAGAGTAAATATTGTCTTGCAGGAAGATGTGAGGAGGTGGATTAGGCATTGTAATTACCATTTGCTGGGTCTTTGGCATTCTTTTTAAAGATTTAATCATTTAGATGAGACTTAGTATCACTAAAAAAAGAAGTCAATATTTCTGGAAGCCAGAGACGGAACATCGCTGATGTTTTCCTTCTGTTCAGCTGTTACATGTGCCTACAGAAAGGAGCCCTTGCCTGCTAGTTATTCAAGAAGGCATGGACAAAGTACTAGCAACAGTAGCTTCCCCCAGTTCAGCACACTGTGCTCTCCTATATTATTGACCAGAAAGTGGTTTTTAAATAGGGTCATGACTTATAAAATGGTACAGTAATCTTGTTATACTATCTTAATTAATTTTCCAGCCAACACTCATACACTGTCCTTTGTGGTCTTTCTAAAGTATTTCCATGCAAATTAGCAATGACCAAGGCAGACACTAGGAATGGTTGTCAGATTGGGAACTTCCGTTACTCTTCTTCCAATTGATTAGCATCTATTGACATAAACTGCTTTAATTAGAGTGCCTGGCATTTTCACATCTGTAAACCAACATTTTGAGACATTGATTGTTATAACATTGCTTTAATGCAATGTCACTAAAGTTTAGCAGAAAGATTGTTTGAAATTTGTACAATCAAGATTCCTTGGGGTTACCAGGAAGTCTGATTCTATAGGTCTCTGTGAGCATGAAAATCCATTTTTCAACACATGTTCTGGGGACTCTGGTCCATAGCATCAGGGATATGTAACCAGACTGTTTTCGCAATCATATATAAACCCACAGCTTTTCCCCTAAGTCTCCAAGCTCTATGATGTGAACTGTTTAGTTCTTGTTATCATCTTGAGAAGTAGAAATTATTATCACCTCCGTTTTACTGGAGACAAAGGCTTAAGTAGCTGATTCTCTTAGTCATCTCAGACTAAAATATCCTAGACTGAGTGGTATAAACAACAGACATTTGCTTCTTACAGTTCTGGAGGCTGAGCTCAGGGTGCCAGAATGGAAGAGGCTCTGGAGAAAGCTGCCTTCCTGGCTCACAGGTGTCTGCCTTCTCTTCCCGGGCTTGCCCAGCCTTTGTCTAGTACGTGCCTGGGAGTAGGCCTCCATTTCTCCCCTTCCTGTAAGACCATCAGTCCCACCAGATTAGTCTCCCAGATCCATGACAACACTTAATGTTAATTATCTCCTGAAAGCTCTGTTTTCCAGAATACAGATTGAAAGTTAAGGCTTCAGCAAAGGAATATGAGTGGTGGTGAAGGAAAGGAGACACAATTCAGTCCAGATCACTTCCTTTTTAAAAACATATGTTTTACATATATATATTATTACCCATATATAAAATAAACTACATAGAGCAAGAACCACGAAACAATCAGAATTATATTAATATTGTTTTGACAATTTGTATTTGGCAATCTTGAAGAAAACGTCTTTCCAATCTTGGTGGGTCTAAAATTCTGACTGTAATATCTATGTATAGGCAATGCTTCTTGTTGGTCACAGAGTCCCTGTGACTTACTATTGCATGCCATTCTTCATATGGCATGAATGAAGATTCACAGACGTCTTTCTTCTGCTCATGCAAAGAGCAGGGAACCAGCTTTAACTGTTCTGTGCATCCTGTACAACTTACAGATTTATAACTTTAGGACTGTACAATGCTTGTGAGAAATTATATGTTTGCAGATCACTTCCTTACAAAACATCTAAGAGAGTCCACATTTTGCCCTCAAATCAGTCTAACTTAACAACCTACACAATTTCCACCCTTATCACCTCTGACCATGAAAAAGGAAAAACAGTGATTGAACACCAGATACCTGAAATTGGTTTTAATGTAATACAGGTTCCTTTGTTAAACACTGCGAACTGCATCCTGTTGACTATGCATATTTTCTTTTTTTATTGTTTTTTTTCATTTGTTTGTTTGTTTGTTTGTTTGAGACAGGGTCTCTCTGTGTAGCCTTGGCTGTCCTAGACTCACTTTGTAGACCAGGGCACAAAGCAGGTTGGAAATGAAGTGAGAGAAATTGGGAGAGGGTTAATATGATCCACTATGTTTTATGAATTGCTCAAAGAACTAGTTCTTAAAAAAGATTTTTTTTCAGTAGTTTAAGAGAGGATATTGGAAAAAGTTAAAGTGTGTTGGGGGTTGGTCTGATGTATTTTGATGCTAATCAATAAAAGGCCATCACACCTGGGCAGGGCAAATGGGATAGGAGTGGCTGAGGTTCCTGGGCTTGGAGAGACAGGGAGGATCTTGGGAAGAAGAGAGACGGAAGTGAGAAGGAAAAAGAGGAAGGCTGCCATGGGTTAGATGGAGAAGAAGCACTTGGCCAGCGTGGATGGAGACTTGGCCCAGATGAAGAACATTAGCAAGTATTTGGGACTATGAATGGGAGGTAGCTTGATAGAAATTATTAGAAGCACATGGCATGGGACTGGGGCAGGTATCTTAGACCTGCCCCAAAATGGGAAGTAGTTTAGAGGATTAATGTCTGCCCTGCCTCTGGTTAACTAAGGCTATTTTAAAATATAGCAGGTGTCTGTGTCTTGATTGATTGCTAGTGGGTTAGAATAATAATAATTATAGGCCTAATAATAAACATTATTACGCTCTACTGGTAAAATTAACAACAAAATGGTTTTATTTGCCTCTGCAAATAGTTGGCATCCATCTTTTCTTTCAAAGTGAGAATCCTTAGCTTCATTTCAACAGACTTTGTCTTATCCTTATCCTTTTCCTTTTCCTAAAATGTAGTGAAAATTAAGTATAACAAAGAAAATTTTTTGTATTTACAATCTGCATATTAGTGAGTCACTTGTAATTAAGCTTCCTCTATGCATCCCAGTCTGGTGAAGAAATGTGTAAGACAAAATAAAAATACAAAAACATATCTGTAAAATACATTTCAATACCTAGGTAAACTTCAAGAAGAATTTCTTGTGAATGCATAAATATTTGTATTTTGAACCAGAACTTCTACTGACAAAGATATTAAACATGCATTATGGAAACTGTGCTATTTATTTAAGAGAGTAGAGACCGGGAAACCCCTTTCTAAGACTGTATTATTATCTCCTAATACAAGGGGAGTCTTGGTGCCACATCAGGGTAGGCATGTGCTAGAGGGTGAGTGATAATGAGGGTTGAGCTCTTAGAGTAATGCATGGAGAAAGATGGAAAGAAATTCACTGTACATGAGATGGGTACAAGAAACAATAGACCTTCATCACTGATTCTATGCCCCTTCTTAAGAAAAAAATGAAAATAATTATTAATTTTATTTCCTACTATCGTCCCCAAATATAATTACGTGTGTATGTCTGAGTCTGTATCTTTGTCTGTGTGTGTCTGTGTGTATCTGTGTGTGTGTGTAATAATAACGGGTGGATAAGTAGATATACATGATGAATGTTATATGTACGTCCTCATAAAAATCTTGACAACTGCATGAATAATTGGAGATCAGGAAGATCAGTTAAGCTACCCAAGCCACATACATATTGAATGTAGAGCCACAGTTTAGCGTGCATCTAGACAATCTGAGAGTGATGTTTCAGGGTTAGGAGTTTAGAAACTCACTGCTAAAACTCATGTTCAAAATGAAGTTCTCTCATTTGAAAAAAAAATCAAAAAACAACAAGATAAGCAACTTGGTAACAAAAGCCATTTCATTGACAAAACCATCCTCTAATCCATTAAAAATTGTCACTTGGAATGCCAAAGTGAGTTCCTCTGTCAAATAATCATGAAACAGAAGGGAAATTTTTGTTACTAAAAAGTACTCAAAAGTTGATTTATTTATTTATTTTCTTTTTTTTCCTCTTTTTATTTTTTACATATACATTTATATTATCACACACACACACACACACACACACACACACACACACACACACACACAATGAACTACCTATAGCAAGAAGAACCACGAAACAATCAAGAATTATATAAATGTTACATTCATGGTGTTTTGGCTATTTGTATTTGGTAACCTTGAGGAAAACATCCTCCTATCTTGGTGAGTCTAAAATTCTGAATATAAATGAATAACTATCATATCTCATCTTTATCACCTTAGAACATCTACCTAGATCTAAAAAATCTCAAGCCCAAAACAACGAAGCTTAATTGTAAAACTAAACTATCTGGTCTTCAACTCCATCAGAGACTTGGGAAGCAATAAAATTAATTATCTGAGTAGAAAGGAAATGCAGATTAGTAACTTTCCAAATGAGAAAATGACAGAGACAGTTTAATGCCTGAATGAACCTCCTTATGGTGATGGCTTCAAATGTGGCAAACAAGCCACTGGGCAAAATGTCCATTTTCTTCCACAGACAGAATCTGCCTGAAAATTGGGCAAGCTTGGATGCAGGCAGAGTCAACAGCCAAACTATGTCAAGAAAGGGTAAGCAAGTCCTCAACAGTTCCTGCCTCACAAATATGTCTGTCAGATATATTGGGCCAGAAGGCTGAAGATGATGCTTCAACATTATAGAGAGATTTGGGTGATGTTCAGGTACCATGTATTTATTTAATCTCTTTATAGCCTGACCCTGATTCCTCCCTCCTCTCCTCCCAGTGCAGCTCTCAAGCCCTCTTCCTCCCACTCTCCCCCTCCTTATTCTCAGAGAAGGGGAGGCCTGGAAGGGGTGCCAACCTAACCTGACACCTCAAGTTGCAGCAGGACTAAGCATATCCCCTCCCTGTGGTGCCAGACAAGGCAGCCCAGGTCGGGTAGAAGGATCCAGAGGTGGGAGTCAGAGTCAGTCAGCTCCTACTCCAGTTCACAGGGAACCCACATGCTGACCAAACTGTATGACTGCTACAGTTGCATAGGGGGGGGGGGGGTCTAGATCCAGCTCATGCATGCTCTCTGGTTGGTAGTTCAGTCTCTGTGAGGCCCCATAGGCCCAGGTTAGTTTACTCTATAGGTGTTTTGTGGTGTCCTTGACCCCAGTGGCTCCCTTGATCCTTCTCCCAACTCTACCATTAAACTTCCTGAGCTTGGCTGTAGGTTTCTGCATCCGTTTCCCTCAGCTGCTGGATGAAGCCTCTCAAAAGACAGTTATGCTAGGCTCCTGTCTGCAAGCATAGTAGAGTATCATTAATTGTCACTTAACATTTTCCTGCTCTTGTGGTGTTTGTGTGTGTGTGTGTGTGTGTGTGTGTGTGTGTGTGTGTGTGTGTGTGTGGTGTATGAACATATGTGACTATGTATACAGATATGTGAGGGTATAGTAGCCCAAGGTTGGCACCAGGTGTCTTCCTCCACTGCTTTCCACGTTATTTATGAACTCAGGGCCTCATAATGAACCGAGAGCTCACCATTTGCTCAGTGCTGCTAGCCAGTTTGCCGCACAGATCCATGTTGCCCCATCCAGAGTGCTGGCAGCACAGGCTGGCCCCCATAAGGCCCTGTGGTTTCCGTGTGGGTGATGGAGATCTGAGCTGTATTCCTAACACCATATGCTGATCTGTGTATACCTGACACTTTATCCACAGAGCCAACGCTCTAGACCCAGAGGTCTATTTTATTCCAAGTAAATAAAGATTTAGTTTAATTAACTCCTTTATAACTGTAGATCTTTGTAATCTTAAAAGAGCCAACATTCAAAAATTCAGTGAGCCTCTAATTATTAACAATATAATGATTATTTAATGTCCCATAACTTACAGCTACAAGCAACAGTAAAATATGTTCTGAGTCTATAATCAATGTATATTGAATCTATAGCTCATCACTGTTTCACTTAGGGTCAGCTTTGTTTTTTTTTTTCAAGAGAGGAATAAGGCTTTTTGAAGACTCCAACAGATAGATCTAAAAGAGTTGGAGACCATTACACAGACATCTTTGTCTTGCTGTGACCTTTCCATGTGAACTTTCCTACACTGTAGTGTTAAGATGGCTGCTATAATATTTTAACTAAGGACTCTGAATATGTGCTCAAGAGGGCCAGGAAAAATCCATATTGTTTTTCATAACTCACAAGTTACATATCCAAGAGTCTGTTTGGATTTTTTTCTTCAGAGTCAGAAAAACAAAACAAAACATGGGCCTCAATCTCCATAGAGAATTATTAGTTACATATGTCATGACGAGGGTGTGTGATGTTGACATATTTTGGGGCCCACATCTTTAGACTACACTCTGTACACATACACTTTCCTGAGGCCAGCCTGGTCTACAAAGTGAGTCCAGGAAAGCCAGGGCTACACAGAGAAACCCTGTCTCGAAACCAAAAAACCAAAAAACCAAAACCCAAACACATATACTTTCCTTAGAACAGGAACCTAACTACTGTGAAAGATTTTCAAACTTGAAAACATCTCTCTCTCTCTCTCTCTCTCTCTCTCTCTCTCTCTCTCTCTTTCATCTTTTTTTTTCTCCCTAGGCTCTGACAGAACCAGAAACCAGCACTGGGGCTGACACATCGGCTTCTCCATTCCCTTCTGTGGCAGCATCCATGTTCCACCCCAGGTCCTCACACCATGCTCATCTTCAAAGCTGTAAAGCTCCATCCAGTTACTTACCCAGCTGGATGCAACCTCAACCAGTGGTTTCCATGGGGACTAGACTCAACCAGAGCCAGTTAGAAGCTCTTCCCCTTCATCACAACAAGAAGTGCAGAAACTTTATCATCAAAAGAAAGAAACAGAGAGAGGGATACAGGAAAGGGCAAACAATAGAAGGACTGAGAGCAGATGACAAGAAGGGGACAGGAGAGTACACGACTGCTACCTGTAGACCTGCAGCTTGGGTATCTTCCCATCTACAGGCAGCGTCCCACTAATTAGCTCAAAGCATCTTTTTTCTTTATTAAAAATAGATTTTTCTTGGTGGGCATGGTGGCACCTGGCTGTAATCCCGCACTTGGGGAGAAGAAACAGGTGGATCTCTGTGACTTCAAGGCCAGCCTGGTCTACAAAACCAGTCCAGGAAAGCCAAGGCTACACAGAAAAAAAAAGATTTTTCCATATAATGTATTCATATCACCATATTCTTATAGGAATGGCCCTGTTTGCATAAACTAATTACACAAAAAATAATGATATCAAATTTAACATATACATGCATATACTCTTATAGCAAACATCAACAGCATAGTATGGACCATAAATGAAAATATTTGGTTATCTTTTAACTTTTCTAGGTCCAGAGAGAGCCCTAGGAGATCCACAGGCTTCTGCTGCTAGAAGTAGTCTCTGCAAGTCTCACCCACCAGATGCTCACCCTTGCCTTCCTGTGATGTAACACCTTTTCCTTCCTATGATGTGATGCCTCTTCCTTCCTGTGATGTAACACCTCTTCCTTTCTGTGATGTAACACTTCTTCCTTCCTGTGATGTAACACTTCTTCCTTCCTGTAATGTAACACCTCTTCCTCCCTGTGATGTAACACCTCTTCCTCCCTGTGATGTAACACCTCTTCCTTCCTGTGATGTGACGCCTCTTCCTTCCTGTGATGTAACATCTCTTACTTCTTGTGATGTAATGCCTCTTCCTTCCTGTGATGTAACACCTCTTCCTTCCTGTGATGTAACGCCTCTTCCTTCCTGTGATATGATGCCTCTTCCTTCCTGTGATGTAACATCTCTTCCTTCCTGTGATGTAACACCTCTTCCTTCCTGTGATGTGATGCCTCTTCCTTCCTGTGATGTAACATCTCTTCCTTCCTGTGATGTAACGCCTCTTCCTTCCTGTGATGTAACATCTCTTCCTTCCTGTGATGTAACACATCTTCCTTCCTGTGATGTAACGCTTCTTCCTTCCTGTGATATGATGCCTCTTCCTTCCTGTGATGTAACACCTCTTCCTTCCTGTGATGTAACACCTCTTCCTTCCTGTGATGTAACATCTCTTCCTTCCTGTGATGTAACGCCTCTTCCTTCCTGTGATGTAACACCTCTTCCTTCCTGTGATGTAACACCTCTTCAAGTAAGTACAAACCAGGTGGACGTAAAGGGAAAACAGTCAGGGGATCAGAGAGTAAGAAAATACCTCAATTATCTGTTACCGCATGTTAAAAATCCAACAAACCAGCAGTAGCTGATGACGAAGAGGAATGCTAATGCCAAACCCAGCAGTCACTGCTTCCTGTGAACTGGTTCACTGAGCCTGGAAGGCCAGTCACCTATGGCAAAGCTCACATGAAATAGCTGACAGACACAAGGAGGCGACTAATACCAGAATTCCTATTTCTTACATATCCTTAAAAAAAAAAAAAAAAAAAAAAAAAACTAGGACTTCAGGCCTATATTTACAAAGCATGCCATCTATCAGAAAATTATTTTCTTGAGATCTGAACTTTGAAAAAAAATGCATGTGCTAGCAAAGCCAATTAGTTCACTTCTAAATTGTCTGGAACAATGTTAGGCTATTTAAACAAAACTAAATTAAAAATGTTGATCATGTATAGGCAGCACTAATTGGACTTACTGGGTTAATTTTTTGAAGAAGTAAAGGAAGATTAAGACATGAAATTGAGAACAGGAAATGTGGGTGATGACCCAGGTAAAGTTGGTGGGCAGACTGGGGAATGGATACGACCACATTTCATTGTATATATCTACGAAACTGTCAAAGAATAATTTTTATTATTTTAATTAAAAATTATTTAATATATTTTGATAATGTGTTCTTTCACCTCCTCCTAGATCTGTCCTACCTCCTTATCCACCCAACTTTATGTGCTCTCTCTCTCTCTCTCTCTCTCTCTCTAACACACACACACACACACACACACACACACACACACAAACTCACAAAACAAAGCACAATTATAAACCTAATAAACAAAAGTGTCAAAATCAAAAGTTCATCCCCATAAAATGAAGCTCTTTTTGTGTTGGCCAACATCTCCTAGCCATGGGGCCTGCCCTGGAGTGTGGTAGATACAGTCACTGACACTTCAATGAAGAAAACTGATTTTCATGCAGATATAAACTGCAAATAGCTCCTTAGTAAGGGGTAGGTCCGTGTCAACTTCCCTCCATGGAGCTTGGACCTGTGCTGGTGTGGTGCATGCTGCCACAGGCTCTGAGAATTCATATGAGCATCAGTTCTACTGTGTCTGGAAGATACCGTTTCTTCTTTTTAAATATATTTTATTAATTTATTCATGTTACATCTTAATTGTTATCCCATCCCTTGTATCCGCCCATTCTTCCCCCCTCCCATTTTCCCCTTACTCCTTTCCAAAGATACCGTTTCTTTAAAGCCATCCATCCCTCTGGCTCTTAGAATCTATCCACCTCCTCTTCTACATAAATCTCTGAGATTTGAGGAAAGGATTTTGACGAAGACATCCAATTCAGGACTAGGCGTTTAAAAGTCTCTCACTCTCTGCATGTTGTTTAGTTTTGGGTCTGTGTGTTAATTCCTATCTACTGCAAGAAGAAGTTTCTGTAATGAGGGTTGAGTGAGGAACTGAGTTTTTCTATCTTTCTTTACCCTAAGGGGATGTCTGTGATGGTGAGAGAAATTTTCATAGAAATGCAAATATTCAAATATGTACAATTAAATACATTTAAGGCTAATGTCATAACACACACTTATATTCTAGTTCAAAAGTTAGTGATGCATGGTGGACTGTGTTTGGTGCTAACTCACACATTTTTATATTTTGTAAATATAGCTTTTATAAGTTCAGTTAAATCTGAATGTAGTGGCTCACAGCTGCTATCCTAGTGCTTGGGAGGATAAAGGAAGAATTCTCCAAAGTGGAAGCTAGCCTGGGGTCCACATTCATATAGTGAGTTCCAGTCTAGCTCTTGGTTACACAACAGAATTTATGACTCAAGACATAAAAAAAGAACAAAAGAAAAACTCTTTTAAAGACATTTTTTTCAATATGCTTTAAGATCTCTCAGAAAGTTTAATAAATGTAGGAATTTGGTACAAAACAAGTTCTTATCATTCATTCTAACTCAGTTCTTAAAAGAAATATTCAACCTCTCGTTTTATTTTTATTCATTTTCTTAGAAAAGTCTAGGATAATCTAATTAGAGAGAAAAGATACAGGCAATATTTATTCAATGTCAGCCTGCCCTTGGCAATGGTGGCCCTTCAAGCTACTAACAAAGGAACTGCTAGCACAGTTTATTTTGTCAGTACTGTACTCTGCACTCTCTCTACCTAAACATTTTGATAATGAAGTCTAAAATGGGAGGAGATGCTCTCAAATATCTAGCATCATAAGATACATGAGTTACAGTTGGCCGTGCTGCCTAATGTCCATGATGTTCGGAGTGAAGTGTACAGAATGTCTAGACTACAGCACTGTCCAGGACAGACAGAGTGGCTGGAGGCTACTGTCCTCTAGCGCTGAGAATATATCAAAATGAGACTCCCAAACCAAGAGTGCAAATGAAGCCGGAAAGAGAAAAGAGGGCTGGATGCTACCCACAGCAACGTAGTGGGAAGTATTTACATGGACCATTCTTTGTGGAAGTTTGGAGACTTGGGACGTTTGCTCTTTGCTCATGTCACTGCCTCCTTATGACTCCCTAATTGCCTCAGTATCTATTGTCCCTGAAAAGATAATGCAGTTCCCATGGGGAAATATCCTTTATATAGCACTTAAAACAAAAGGTTTTGTCTCCTGTGGAGATGAGAGAAGCAATAAAACCAGTGAATAAAATATAATGTGTAACAAGACTGCCAGGAAGAACAGAAGGGTAAGATGTGTGATGAGACAATGTTAGGGTGTGTGGGGGGAGGTGTATAATCTCAGAGATAAAGTTAGGAAGAACACCTGACATTGGAGTAGAAATCTGAGAAAAGCAGGAAATAACACAAGGAGGTACCAGAAGAAATAGCATTCTTGAGGGGAGACCATGGCCAAAATCCGTAACCATAAAATGAATGACATTATAGGTCTCAAAGGTCAGCAAGGAGGATGTTGTAGGAAAAGCAGGGCAAGGAGCACACGAAGTCAATGTATCAGACCAAACATGTCTGAGAAAAGATGCTAGGTTTTACTAGGGGGTGGAAAACAAATCAGGAAGCTATTAAAAGGCTTCCTGCAAGTGGGTGGAATGATCTTCTCTCTAAAAGGATACTGCTGCATGCCAAGCTGCCAACTGGCTAAAGTAGGGAAAGAAGAGATGTAGGCGAAACAATTAGATGCTTTTCCACAATCCAGGAGGGGCTGGGGTTGGGGTGGGGGGTAGATGCTGTGGACTTGGATCAGAGGAACAACACAGGAGAGGCTACAAGCAGCCAATACTGAGTATGCTTCATAATTTCAGCCAACTGGATTTCCCAGATTCCAAACATGGATGGTAGAAGAAACATAATTACATACAAGCCAAAGGAGAAAGCTTCTGGGGTATGATAAAGAAAGGAACAACTAGTGGGTTGTGGGCCTGTTCTCAGGGCCCTGGACCCAGACATGCTCAGTGAGAAAGGCCCTCCAAGGAAAGGCCTTACAACTGTCACTTCAACTCATTACCCTAAAACCCAGGGATATGAATTTAAGAATAGTCACACACTGATGGAATTTATGAGAGTGAATAGACAAGCTCCTGGGGCAAAGCCACCCTCTAGTATCATATGGGATCCTCGTGCTATTTATAAGGCTTTAGTCCTTTCCGAGCTCGTATGGCACTCACAGAGAGCCCTGTTGTTGATCAATTACCCATAAATACCTTCAGTAAACATTGACGTCAGACAAGCCCACTCTTACCATGATGGATCAAGACAGCCAGGAGATCATTCTATATTCGTGTTTCAACATAGGCACAAATATTCAAGAAAAATCCCAACTCTCTTCCATCTAATAATTAGTGAGTATTACATCTTTACAAATTGTAGCTTTAGCCTTGATCAAGTTTTCATTTCCCTGTAGATATTACTTACTAAGAAAGTTATAGCATTATCCATCAGTCTTTTCACTTTTTAGGCTCTGTTCATAAACATCCAACCACACATTAAAATCTATAATAAATATTTCAAACATCATCTAATTAAAATACCTACCATTGCATGTATCATGTACTTCCTGCTGCAGGGGGTAACAAAACCTACTTGTTTCACACAAGTATGTTCCAGGTGTAAATGGCAGCCAAGGGCACAGAATATAAATTAAGAATATAAAGCATCCTGGAGGCCAAGGGCAAATAAGAGGATCAAGTGCGTCAAGTGCTTTTGAGCAGTCAAGTAAGATGAGGGCCAATAAATGACTTGGAGGAAGCTTGGAAGTTATTAGTGACCTTGATAAAGGGCAGCAAATGGTGAAGATTATGATTGATGGAGGTTCTGGGGGCCATAAGGAAGAAAAATTGAAGGCAGCATGGACAGGCAAACCTTTCACGATATTTTGATGTGAAGGGAAGAAGAGAAAGAGAGCAATCACTGGAGAGCAAAGTGCGATCAAGAGACAGTTTCATTAAGAGGAGAGAAAGAACAATTTTCTGTACTGATTAGAGCACTCCAGTCAAGAGAAATAGTGATGCTGGAAGAAAAAGTCATGGAGCTATGTTCTTCTGTGGATGGGGCCAGGGTGCAGTATATAAGTGAAATGAGTTGCTAAGCAGGAACTTGGAAAGACACGATGGGTATGAGTGTGTGCCAATCAAAAGAGATGTGTGGAGCACAGCTGGAAAGGGATCTCCTTCTGTTATGACAGACACCAGATAAAGAGAAACGAAGTTGGACTGTCAGGTTGGAGATGGAAGAGTGCTATGTTAGAGGGTTGGAGAAAACAGCAGTTCACGGAAAAGAGAAGTAAAGTAAGTGGTGTCTAGAGGAGTAAAGTGTCATTGCAGAGCTGAAGGAAGTTTAATGTGAAGAAAGTAAATGTTAATCCATTCATCATTTCCCATATACTTATTCTCTCAGAAAGTATTTATATAAATACAAAATACCATAATTGGAAATATAAGTGATGGATGTAGGAACACTGAATCTAAAGTTCCTACTCTCATCTCTAGTTAAAGATTCCCAAAGGAAGTGCTCTTATCTGCTTTCTTGGTTTCTTTACTTTAAATTTTTAAAAGATTTATTTGTGTATTCTGTATACAATGTTCTGCCTGCATGTATACCTGCACACCACAATAGGGCACCAGATGTCATTATAGATGGTTGTGAGCCACCATGTGGTTACTGGGAATTGAACTCAGGACCTTTGGAAGAGCAGCCAGTGCTCTTAACCTCTGAGCCATCTCTCCCTTCCCCTCCTTTCTTTCTCTAAATTCATTCTTTGAGATACTTTCAAGTACAGTAAGGGGCTAAGTGAAATGCTCCTACATACAAGCTCCAAGTTACTGGTTTTTTTTTTTTTTTCATTGAAATAGTAGAGCAACTGTCCAATAGAATTATAATGGGACAAGTAATTGTCATGTTTTTATCCCTAGTGTCAATATTTTACAAAGTAAAAATATAATATAAAATTATTTTAATATATTTTAAGTAAGCTAACACAGCTGAACTATTATCATTTTAAGAAATAATGTCAATTAATCACCTACTTTCAATGGTTGCCCTAAAACTTTAAAACGAAATATATATGCTTTATTTTTCACATCTCTCTCTCAGTCTACCACTGAGGATGTGCCAAACTGGCATCTGTTATGGCAGTAGACACCAAACCTCAATCTCCCAATGTGCGACCCCTTAATATAGTTCCTAATGTTGTGGTGACCCCCCAACAACAACATTATTTAGTTCCGACGTCATAACTGTAAATTTGCTACTGCTATGAACTGTAATATAGATGTCTGATATGCAAGATATCTGATATGCTATGCTCAAAATAGTCTCGACCCACAGGTTGAGAACCTCTGCTCTAGAGACTCATTTGCAGATGAACCACTGGAGAGAAGCTCTGTCATGGTACCCTATAAAGGTATCTGGAAACTTCCCAAACCAACCACGTGATAACAATCTTGTCTCTGTTAAACTGATTTCTCTCTTGCCCCAGCTCTTCCTTATGGTGCCCTGGAAAGTCTCTTTTATTCCATTCCTGTGATTACACTGTTCCTCATATGGTCCAAATCTACCTGGACAATTGCAAAAAAAAAGTTACTTCTGGAAAAAAATCCTTTTTGAAATCAAGCTTGAAGTTGTGATTTTCCTAGTCAACGGCCTTCAGTACCCAGTTCCCTTCTGCCAGCGTAGTGAGGCCGCACATTGTTAATCTAGAGGAAGAGTAACATGAGGTGAGTCCCTTGAATAATTCCGTAACCTTTTCTTTATTGTCTATCTTTCTTATTGCAAACTCTAGAAAAAATCAAATCTTCCATCCTCTAAAGCAGTTTTCCCTTCCTCACCTTCTTATTTTCATCCAAATAGGTTAACACAGTGGTCCTCAATTTTATGAATCAGAATCACATGGAGGCCTTGTCAAAATTATGAGTCAGTAGGCTGATTTTACATTTCTAATAAGTTCCCAGATAATGCAAAGACTGCTGGTCCTGAAAACATACTTTGAGAATCATTGATTTAATTTTTCTGGAGAAATTGCCTATCTATGTACCCAATGAAAATAATAATTTTTGTCTCATTAATTACAATATTTTATAACAAGTCCTATTTCATTGTTAAGTCAATGTATCGGGCCAGAAGGCTGAAGATGATGCTCCAACATTATAGAGAGTTTAGGGTGACTGTTCAGGCAGCATTTTCTCATTTTGGAAGCTGCTAACCTGCACTTTCTGTCTACTCAGATACGTAATTTTACTCCTTCTCAAGTCTCTAATTGGGTTGAAGACCAGATAGTTTATTTTTACAAGTAAGCTTAGCTGTTTAGGGGTTAAGAATATTTTTAGGTCTAGATAAATGTTTTAAGTTGATAGAGATGAGATATGATAGATATTGATTGATTTACATTCAAAATTTTAGACTCACCAAGATAGGAAACATGTTTTCTACAACGTTGCCAGATACAAATACCCAAAACACTATGGATGTAATATTTATATAATTACTGCTTGTTTCGTGGTTCTTCTTGCGATATGTAGTTTATTTTATTTATGTGTAATAATATAAATGTATATGTAAAAATGTAATATAATAAAAAATTTAAAAGGTGACAAAATGTAAAAAAAAAAAATGACAGATCTCTTATCTGTATCTGTAGAAGCTTGCTGAACTTCTGAATTGCCACCTATTTTTCAGTAGAATGTATTTGGAAGACAATGCCCCTCAATAATGTGATAACGATTTACCTATCTTTGGATCAACCATATCTCAAAGACATTTGATGTTTCAATTGAGTCAACGATGCATGCTATGATATCAAGAAATTTACAATCTTTCAAAAGAAAAGAATGGATATTTTTCCTTATAGAAGGGCCACAATGTAAAGCTACATGGACTTTCAGGGCTGACTGGCACTGACAAACCAATTGATGTGCACTTCCCTGGGAAGGCTGGTTATCTCATTACAAGATTTCCTCAGTTGTCTACAGTTCTCTGTATATATTTAAAATAATATACATATATATATATTTACAGGCATGCAATTAGAATTAGTTTTTTTAAAGAGGTGATGAATTTGAATGAGTGCAGAGAAGAGTAATATGGGAAGATTTAAAGGGAGGAAAGAGAAGGGAGATGTGTTGTGATTAAATTATAATCTCCACAACGGAAAAAAAAAAACTATGCCTTAGTCTGGAAGCATTGTCTGGTACTCTTGCCCAACATACATTGAACCTTATGTTCTCAATGAAAAGCAACATAAATGTGTCTAATAAATAAGGGCTAAATAAAAGTTATAATAATAAAGTATGCTTAACCAAAGGAAATGAAGCTTCATCAGATTTTTTATTTGCTTTAAGGTATTGATAAAAATCTAGCTGTTCTTTAAAAATAAATTCTCCCTGAGGTTTTCTGCTTGTTTCTGAACTAACACTGATTAATAAAAAATCAGCCTTATATTCAGAATGCAACAGCTATGGACCTCCCTAATTTGAGTAATTACTTTTACAAATATATCTTAAAATATATCTTTAAAATGAATCTTTTATTGGCACTCTAATGTCCTGTCACTGTGATATCTGTAAGGAATAACTGTAATTTTTTAAATCAACAAAAGTAACATTGCTACTATAATTCCAACACTTCATATTGAAGAATCTGAGTAGATTCAGTTTAAATATAGCCTTAAGCTCGACTGACTCAAACTTAAAGAGGAAAAGATACTGTTTCTATTTGGCTTTCAATTACATTTATTTGTATTTCCCCTAATTTTGTGTTGGGTACCCTCTGGGATGAATGTAGTGATATCTTCTGCTAGACAATAACTGAGTTTAGAGTCTAATCAGACAACCAAAACTATACTATTTCTGTAATATGAATAAAATTGGAAATATTTTAACAAATTTGATTTGGAAACAGTGAGATATGTAGTGAATGACAGCAAGTTTTAAAAAGTCAACAAAACATTAAAAATTGTGTGTGTATGTACCCTTAAGTCATTGATGTACAAATATATCATGAAATTTTGAACTGTTTTGAATAGATTAAGAAAAATACCAATTTCTAACTATTATTATTATTCATTTGGAAATACTCAGCAAAGGAGATGGACTTTTATCCCTGTTGGGTAGCTTTCATAGTGCTGGAGGGACTTTGCACTCTACCAGTGGAGAAATGTATTTATCAGTATTACCCAGCTGTGAATGTTGTGAGCTGCACTAATGACTAGCCTGGATTTAAATGCCACTGACACAATAGTGGCACAAACATCACGGGAGTAACCAATCACATTCTCATCTGATTTAAATCCACTTCCACAGGATGAAACCCATGCCTAGCATTATTAGTTGGCCAAGAAACTAAAGGTAAGCAGGCTATGGGCCATAGGGGGATCCTACCATTATTGTTATGCTAAATAGATAAAGTATTAAATCAGTTCCTATCGACTTCTCATTATATTCACACATCAATGAATCTCTCAGCCTTTATTAGACAGGCTGTTACAATTGGCGAAAGTGCAGAGAATAAGGAAATGCAGAATGCTCAGTCGTAAATTGAGCTTATACACTGCACCTCTTTCTCTCAAGGCTAAGGAATCATTGTGGAAGAGTGGGATGAAACAGCATATGAGTCATGGGCAGTGGATGACTACAAAAAAACAGTGTCTTCGGGACAAAACATTTCAGCCAGAAATATAAGTTCACAGCAGTGACAACAGCATGACAAAGCCTAAGTCCAAGCCTAGAATTCCACTTAAATTAGGGACAAGACAAGGTGGTCCACTAATCCACACCTACCTAATATAGTACTTAACGTCTTAAGTCAAACAATAAGATGCCCATAAACAGAAAAATGGTTAAAGAACATGTGGTACATTTACCCAGTAAAGTATTACCCATCTATATTTAAAATGACACTATGAAATTTGCAGGCAAATTGATGGAACCAGAAAAAAAAAAAAACATCCTGAGTGAGGTAACTCAAACCCAGAAAGATAAATACAGTATGAAACCAATTACATATGGATATTAGTCATTAAATGAATAATAACCAAGCTACAATTCATAGTCCCAGAGAGGTTAGGTATAGAGACAGGGACTCAGGGAAGAGACGGATCTCCCTGGAAGGAGATAGAATGGATTTTATCGGTAAGTTGGAGGAATGGTGTGGCAGGAGTCAGAGGACCAGTTGGGGGGTCAACAACATATTGTTGAGGGAAGGAATGTAGGGAGAGGCATGTAGAGTTGAGGGGCATTTGAGGGATGGTATAGAAATCTAGTGCTATAGAAAATCACACACACGCACACACATATATGTAATCCTAATGAAGTCTCTAAATAATGAGTGTGTTGGAGTCCCAACTGGCCATCTCTAATCAACAAACAAGCCTTCCAGTATGGGAGATGGATTGAGATGTTGGCCAAGGA